>NW_027069102.1:0-246765 GCF_037157495.1 Lathamus discolor | reverse complement strand
AGCACTTTAAAGCCATTTTCAGCATTTCTAACTCGTTATTGCACATCTCTATGCACTTTTAAGCCATTTTGGCCATTCCTAACCCATTTTTGCACATCTGTAAGCGCTTTTAAACCATTTTTTGTCCATTTCTAACCCATGTTTGCACATCTCTAAGCAATTTTGAATGGCATTTTTGGCCGTTTCTAACCATTTTTGCAAATCCCTAAGCACTTTAAAGCCATTTTTGGCATTTCTAACCCGTTTTTGGAAATCTCTAAGCACTTTAAAGCCATGTTTGGCATTTCGAACCCATTTTTGCACATCTCTAAGCACTTTTAAACCATTTTTGGCCATTTCTAACCCATGCTTGCTCATCTCTAAGCAATTTTGAATGACATTTTTGGCCATTTCTAACCCATTTTTGCCGATCTCTACGAACTTTTAAGCCTTTTTTGGCCTTTTCTATCCCGTCTGCACATCTCTAACAATTTTGAAGCCATTTTTGGCCATTTCTAACTCATGTTTGCTCATCCCTAAGCAATTCTGAATTGCATTTTTCGCTGTTTCTAACCCATTGTTGCAGATCTCTAAGCATTTTTAAGACTTTTTTGGCTTTTTCTATCCAGTTTGCACACCTCTAACCATTTTGAAGCCATTTTTAGCATTTCTAACCCATTTTTGCAAATCTCTAAGCACTTTCAAGCCATTTTTAGCATTTCTAACCCATGTTTGCACATCTCTAAGCAATTTTGAATGGCATTTTTGGATGTTTCTCACCCTTGTTTGCACATCTCTAAGCAATTTTGAATGGCATTTTTGGCCGTTTCTAACCCATTTTTGCAAATCCCTAAGCACTTTAAAGCCTTTTTTGGCTTTTTTTTTTTCCAGTTTGTACATCTCTAACCATTTTAAAGCCATTTTTGGCCATTTCTAACCCTTTTTTGCTAATGTCTAAGCACTTTAAAGCCATTTTTGGCATTTGTAACCCATGTTTGCACATCTCTAAGCAATTTTGAATGGCATTTTTGGCCGTTTCTAACCCATTGTTGCAGATCTCTAAGCATTTTTAAGACTTTTTTGGCTTTTTCTTTCCAGTTTGCACATCTCTAACCATGTTGAAGCCATTTTTGGCCATTTCTAACCCTTTTTTGCTAATCTCTAAGCACTTTAAAGCCATTTTTAGCATTTCTAACCCATGTTTGCACATCTCTAAGCAATTTTGAATGACATTTTTGGCCATTTCTAACCCATTTTTGCCGATCTCTACGAACTTTTAAGCCTTTTTTGGCCTTTTCTATCCCGTCTGCACATCTCTAACAATTTTGAAGCCATTTTTGGCCATTTCTAACTCATGTTTGCTCATCCCTAAGCAATTCTGAATTGCATTTTTCGCTGTTTCTATCCCATTTTTGCAGATCTCTACGAACTTTTATGCCTTTTTTGGCCTTTTCTATCCAGTTTGCACATCTCTAACCATTTTGAAGCCATTTTTGGCCATTTCTAACCCTTTTTTGCAAATCTCTAAGCACTTTAAAGCCATTTTTAGCATTTCTAACCCATTTTTGCAAATCTCTAAGCACTTTCAAGCCATTTTTAGCATTTCTAACCCATGTTTGCACATCTCTAAGCAATTTTGAATGGCATTTTTGGACGTTTCTAACCCTTGTTTGCACATCTCTAAGCAATTTTGAATGGCATTTTTGGCCGTTTCTAACCCATTTTTGCAAATCCCTAAGCACTTTAAAGCCTTTTTTGGCTTTTTTTTTTTCCAGTTTGTACATCTCTAACCATTTTAAAGCCATTTTTGGCCATTTCTAACCCTTTTTTGCTAATGTCTAAGCACATTAAAGCCATTTTTGGCATTTGTAACCCATGTTTGCACATCTCTAAGCAATTTTGAATGGCATTTTTGGCCGTTTCTAACCCATTGTTGCAGATCTCTAAGCATTTTTAAGACTTTTTTGGCTTTTTCTTTCCAGTTTGCACATCTCTAACCATGTTGAAGCCATTTTTGGCCATTTCTAACCCTTTTTTGCTAATCTCTAAGCACTTTAAAGCCATTTTTAGCATTTCTAACCCATGTTTGCACATCTCTAAGCAATTTTGAATGGCATTTTTGGACGTTTCTAACCCTTGTTTGCACATCTCTAAGCAATTTTGAATGGCATTTTTGGCCGTTTCTAACCCATTTTTGCAAATCCCTAAGCACTTTAAAGCCATTTTCAGCATTTCTAACTCGTTATTGCACATCTCTATGCACTTTTAAGCCATTTTGGCCATTCCTAACCCATTTTTGCACATCTCTAAGCACTTTTAAACCATTTTTTGTCCATTTCAAACCCATGTTTGCACATCTCTAAGCAATTTTGAATGGCATTTTTGGCCGTTTCTAACCATTTTTGCAAATCCCTAAGCACTTTAAAGCCATTTTTGGCATTTCTAACCCGTTTTTGGAAATCTCTAAGCACTTTAAAGCCATGTTTGGCATTTCGAACCCATTTTTGCACATCTCTAAGCACTTTTAAACCATTTTTGGCCATTTCTAACCCATGCTTGCTCATCTCTAAGCAATTTTGAATGACATTTTTGGCCATTTCTAACCCATTTTTGCCGATCTCTACGAACTTTTAAGCCTTTTTTGGCCTTTTCTATCCCGTCTGCACATCTCTAACAATTTTGAAGCCATTTTTGGCCATTTCTAACTCATGTTTGCTCATCCCTAAGCAATTCTGAATTGCATTTTTCGCTGTTTCTATCCCATTTTTGCAGATCTCTACGAACTTTTATGCCTTTTTTGGCCTTTTCTATCCAGTTTGCACATCTCTAACCATTTTGAAGCCATTTTTGGCCATTTCTAACCCTTTTTTGCAAATCTCTAAGCACTTTAAAGCCATTTTTAGCATTTCTAACCCATTTTTGCAAATCTCTAAGCACTTTCAAGCCATTTTTAGCATTTCTAACCCATGTTTGCACATCTCTAAGCAATTTTGAATGGCATTTTTGGACGTTTCTAACCCTTGTTTGCACATCTCTAAGCAATTTTGAATGGCATTTTTGGCCGTTTCTAACCCATTTTTGCAAATCCCTAAGCACTTTAAAGCCTTTTTTGGCTTTTTTTTTTTCCAGTTTGTACATCTCTAACCATTTTAAAGCCATTTTTGGCCATTTCTAACCCTTTTTTGCTAATGTCTAAGCACTTTAAAGCCATTTTTGGCATTTGTAACCCATGTTTGCACATCTCTACGCAATTTTGAATGGCATTTTTGGCCGTTTCTAACCCATTGTTGCAGATCTCTAAGCATTTTTAAGACTTTTTTGTCCTTTTCTATGCAGTTTGTGCATCTCTAACCATTTTGAAGCCATTTTTGGCCATTTCTAACCCTTTTTTGCTAATCTCTAAGCACTTTCAAGCCATTTTTAGCATTTCTAACCCATGTTTGCACATCTCGAAGCAATTTTGAATGGCATTTTTGGACGTTTCTAACCCTTGTTTGCACATCTCTAAGCAATTTTGAATGGCATTTTTGGCCGTTTCTAACCCATTTTTGCAAATCCCTAAGCACTTTAAAGCCTTTTTTGGCTTTTTTTTTTTCCAGTTTGTACATCTCTAACCATTTTAAAGCCATTTTTGGCCATTTCTAACCCTTTTTTGCTAATGTCTAAGCACTTTAAAGCCATTTTTGGCATTTGTAACCCATGTTTGCACATCTCTAAGCAATTTTGAATGGCATTTTTGGCCGTTTCTAACCCATTGTTGCAGATCTCTAAGCATTTTTAAGACTTTTTTGGCTTTTTCTTTCCAGTTTGCACATCTCTAACCATGTTGAAGCCATTTTTGGCCATTTCTAACCCTTTTTTGCTAATCTCTAAGCACTTTAAAGCCATTTTTAGCATTTCTAACCCATGTTTGCACATCTCTAAGCAATTTTGAATGGCATTTTTGGACGTTTCTAACCCTTGTTTGCACATCTCTAAGCAATTTTGAATGGCATTTTTGGCCGTTTCTAACCCATTTTTGCAAATCCCTAAGCACTTTAAAGCCATTTTCAGCATTTCTAACTCGTTATTGCACATCTCTATGCACTTTTAAGCCATTTTGGCCATTCCTAACCCATTTTTGCACATCTCTAAGCACTTTTAAACCATTTTTTGTCCATTTCTAACCCATGTTTGCACATCTCTAAGCAATTTTGAATGGCATTTTTGGCCGTTTCTAACCATTTTTGCAAATCCCTAAGCACTTTAAAGCCATTTTTGGCATTTCTAACCCGTTTTTGGAAATCTCTAAGCACTTTAAAGCCATGTTTGGCATTTCGAACCCATTTTTGCACATCTCTAAGCACTTTTAAACCATTTTTGGCCATTTCTAACCCATGCTTGCTCATCTCTAAGCAATTTTGAATGACATTTTTGGCCATTTCTAACCCATTTTTGCCGATCTCTACGAACTTTTAAGCCTTTTTTGGCCTTTTCTATCCCGTCTGCACATCTCTAACAATTTTGAAGCCATTTTTGGCCATTTCTAACTCATGTTTGCTCATCCCTAAGCAATTCTGAATTGCATTTTTCGCTGTTTCTATCCCATTTTTGCAGATCTCTACGAACTTTTATGCCTTTTTTGGCCTTTTCTACCCAGTTTGCACATCTCTAACCATTTTGAAGCCATTTTTGGCCATTTCTAACCCTTTTTTGCAAATCTCTAAGCACTTTAAAGCCATTTTTAGCATTTCTAACCCATTTTTGCAAATCTCTAAGCACTTTCAAGCCATTTTTAGCATTTCTAACCCATGTTTGCACATCTCTAAGCAATTTTGAATGGCATTTTTGGACGTTTCTAACCCTTGTTTGCACATCTCTAAGCAATTTTGAATGGCATTTTTGGCCGTTTCTAACCCATTTTTGCAAATCCCTAAGCACTTTAAAGCCTTTTTTGGCTTTTTTTTTCCAGTTTGTACATCTCTAACCATTTTAAAGCCATTTTTGGCCATTTCTAACCCTTTTTTGCTAATGTCTAAGCACTTTAAAGCCATTTTTGGCATTTGTAACCCATGTTTGCACATCTCTAAGCAATTTTGAATGGCATTTTTGGCCGTTTCTAACCCATTGTTGCAGATCTCTAAGCATTTTTAAGACTTTTTTGGCTTTTTCTTTCCAGTTTGCACATCTCTAACCATTTTGAAGCCATTTTTGGCCATTTCTAACCCTTTTTTGCTAATCTCTAAGCACTTTCAAGCCATTTTTAGCATTTCTAACCCATGTTTGCACATCTCTAAGCAATTTTGAATGGCATTTTTGGACGTTTCTAACCCTTGTTTGCACATCTCTAAGCAATTTTGAATGGCATTTTTGGCCGTTTCTAACCCATTTTTGCAAATCCCTAAGCACTTTAAAGCCTTTTTTGGCTTTTTTTTTTCCAGTTTGTACATCTCTAACCATTTTAAAGCCATTTTTGACCATTTCTAACCCTTTTTTGCTAATGTCTAAGCACTTTAAAGCCATTTTTGGCATTTGTAACCCATGTTTGCATATCTCTAAGCAATTTTGAATGGCATTTTTGGCCGTTTCTAACCCATTGTTGCAGATCTCTAAGCATTTTTAAGACTTTTTTGGCTTTTTCTTTCCAGTTTGCACATCTCTAACCATTTTGAAGCCATTTTTGGCCATTTCTAACCCTTTTTTGCTAATGTCTAAGCACTTTCAAGCCATTTTTAGCATTTCTAACCCATGTTTGCACATCTCGAAGCAATTTTGAATGGCATTTTTGGACATTTCTAACCCATGTTTGCACATCTCTAAGCAATTTTGAATGGCATTTTTGGCCGTTTCTAACCCATTTTTGCAAATCCCTAAGCACTTTAAAGCCATTTTCAGCATTTCTAACTCATTATTGCACATCTCTATGCACTTTTAAGCCATTTTGGCCATTCCTAACCCATTTTTGCACATCTCTAAGCACTTTTAAACCATTTTTTGTCCATTTCTAACCCATGTTTGCACATCTCTAAGCAATTTTGAATGGCATTTTTGGCCGTTTCTAACCATTTTTGCAAATCCCTAAGCACTTTAAAGCCATTTTTGGCATTTCTAACCCGTTTTTGGAAATCTCTAAGCACTTTAAAGCCATGTTTGGCATTTCGAACCCATTTTTGCACATCTCTAAGCACTTTTAAACCATTTTTGGCCATTTCTAACCCATGCTTGCTCATCTCTAAGCAATTTTGAATGACATTTTTGGCCATTTCTAACCCATTTTTGCCGATCTCTACGAACTTTTAAGCCTTTTTTGGCCTTTTCTATCCCGTCTGCACATCTCTAACAATTTTGAAGCCATTTTTGGCCATTTCTAACTCATGTTTGCTCATCCCTAAGCAATTCTGAATTGCATTTTTCGCTGTTTCTATCCCATTTTTGCAGATCTCTGCGAACTTTTATGCCTTTTTTTGGCCTTTTCTATCCAGTTTGCACATCTCTAACCATTTTGAAGCCATTTTTGGCCATTTCTAACCCTTTTTTGCAAATCTCTAAGCACTTTAAAGCCATTTTTGGCCATTTCTAACCCTTTTTTGCTAATCTCTAAGCACTTTCAAGCCATTTTTAGCATTTCTAACCCATGTTTGCACATCTCTAAGCAATTTTGAATGGCATTTTTGGACGTTTCTAACCCTTGTTTGCACATCTCTAAGCAATTTTGAATGGCATTTTTGGCCGTTTCTAACCCATTTTTGCAAATCCCTAAGCACTTTAAAGCCTTTTTTGGCTTTTTTTTTTCCAGTTTGTACATCTCTAACCATTTTAAAGCCATTTTTGGCCATTTCTAACCCTTTTTTGCTAATGTCTAAGCACTTTAAAGCCATTTTTGGCATTTGTAACCCATGTTTGCACATCTCTAAGCAATTTTGAATGGCATTTTTGGCCGTTTCTAACCCATTGTTGCAGATCTCTAAGCATTTTTAAGACTTTTTTGGCTTTTTCTTTCCAGTTTGCACATCTCTAACCATTTTGAAGCCATTTTTGGCCATTTCTAACCCTTTTTTGCTAATGTCTAAGCACTTTCAAGCCTTTTTTAGCATTTCTAACCCATGTTTGCACATCTCTAAGCAATTTTGAATGGCATTTTTGGACGTTTCTAACCCTTGTTTGCACATCTCTAAGCAATTTTGAATGGCATTTTTGGCCGTTTCTAACCCATTTTTGCAAATCCCTAAGCACTTTAAAGCCTTTTTTGGCTTTTTCTTTCCAGTTTGCACATCTCTACCCATTTCAAAGCCATTTTTGGCCATTTCTAACCCTTTTTTGCTAATGTCTAAGCACTTTAAAGCCATTTTGGCCATTTCTAACCAATTTTTGCAAATCCCAAAGCACTTTAAAGCCATTTTTGGCATTTGTAACCCATGTTTGCACATCTCTAAGCAATTTTGAATGGCATTTTTGGCCGTTTCTAACCCATTGTTGCAGATCTCTAAGCATTTTTAAGACTTTTTTGTCCTTTTCTATGCAGTTTGTGCATCTCTAACCATTTTGAAGCCATTTTTGGCCATTTCTAACCCTTTTTTGCTAATCTCTAAGCACTTTCAAGCCATTTTTAGCATTTCTAACCCATGTTTGCACATCTCGAAGCAATTTTGAATGGCATTTTTGGACGTTTCTAACCCATGTTTGCACATCTCTAAGCAATTTTGAATGGCATTTTTGGCCGTTTCTAACCCATTTTTGCAAATCCCTAAGCACTTTAAAGCCATTTTCAGCATTTCTAACTCGTTATTGCACATCTCTATGCACTTTTAAGCCATTTTGGCCATTCCTAACCCATTTTTGCACATCTCTAAGCACTTTTAAACCATTTTTTGTCCATTTCTAACCCATGTTTGCACATCTCTAAGCAATTTTGAATGGCATTTTTGGCCGTTTCTAACCATTTTTGCAAATCCCTAAGCACTTTAAAGCCATTTTTGGCATTTCTAACCCGTTTTTGGAAATCTCTAAGCACTTTAAAGCCATGTTTGGCATTTCGAACCCATTTTTGCACATCTCTAAGCACTTTTAAACCATTTTTGGCCATTTCTAACCCATGCTTGCTCATCTCTAAGCAATTTTGAATGACATTTTTGGCCATTTCTAACCCATTTTTGCCGATCTCTACGAACTTTTAAGCCTTTTTTGGCCTTTTCTATCCCGTCTGCACATCTCTAACAATTTTGAAGCCATTTTTGGCCATTTCTAACTCATGTTTGCTCATCCCTAAGCAATTCTGAATTGCATTTTTCGCTGTTTCTATCCCATTTTTGCAGATCTCTACGAACTTTTATGCCTTTTTTGGCCTTTTCTATCCAGTTTGCACATCTCTAACCATTTTGAAGCCATTTTTGGCCATTTCTAACCCTTTTTTGCAAATCTCTAAGCACTTTCAAGCCATTTTTAGCATTTCTAACCCATGTTTGCACATCTCGAAGCAATTTTGAATGGCATTTTTGGACGTTTCTAACCCATGTTTGCACATCTCTAAGCAATTTTGAATGGCATTTTTGGCCGTTTCTAACCCATTTTTGCAAATCCCTAAGCACTTTAAAGCCTTTTTTGGCTTTTTCTTTCCCGTTTGCACATCTCTACCCATTTCAAAGCCATTTTTGGCCATTTCTAACCCTTTTTTGCTAATGTCTAAGCACTTTAAAGCCATTTTGGCCATTTCTAACCAATTTTTGCAAATCCTAAAGCACTTTAAAGCCATTTTTGGCATTTGTAACCCATGTTTGCGCATCTCTAAGCAATTTTGAATGGCATTTTTGGCCGTTTCTAACCCATTTTTGCAAATCCCTAAGCACTTTAAAGCCTTTTTTGGCTTTTTCTTTCCAGTTTGCACATCTCTACCCATTTCAAAGCCATTTTTGGCCATTTCTAACCCTTTTTTGCTAATGTCTAAGCACTTTAAAGCCATTTTGGCCATTTCTAACCAATTTTTGCAAATCCCAAAGCACTTTAAAGCCATTTTTGGCATTTGTAACCCATGTTTGCACATCTCTAAGCAATTTTGAATGGCATTTTTGGCCGTTTCTAACCCATTGTTGCAGATCTCTAAGCATTTTTAAGACTTTTTTGTCCTTTTCTATGCAGTTTGTGCATCTCTAACCATTTTGAAGCCATTTTTGGCCATTTCTAACCCTTTTTTGCTAATCTCTAAGCACTTTCAAGCCATTTTTAGCATTTATAACCCATGTTTGCACATCTCGAAGCAATTTTGAATGGCATTTTTGGACGTTTCTAACCCATGCTTGCACATCTCTAAGCAATTTTGAATGGCATTTTTGGCCGTTTCTAACCATTTTTGCAAATCCCTAAGCACTTTAAAGCCATTTTTGGCATTTCTAACCCGTTTTTGGAAATCTCTAAGCACTTTAAAGCCATGTTTGGCATTTCGAACCCATTTTTGCACATCTCTAAGCACTTTTAAACCATTTTTTGCCATTTCTAACCCTTTTTTGCTAATGTCTAAGCACTTTAAAGCCATTTTGGCCATTTGTAACCCATGTTTGAACATCTCTAAGCAATTTTGAATGGCATTTTTGGCCGTTTCTAACCCATTGTTGCAGATCTCTAAGCATTTTTAAGACTTTTTTGGCTTTTTCTTTCCAGTTTGCACATCTCTAACCATGTTGAAGCCATTTTTGGCCATTTCTAACCCTTTTTTGCTAATCTCTAAGCACTTTCAAGCCTTTTTTAGCATTTCTAACCCATGTTTGCACATCTCTAAGCAATTTTGAATGGCATTTTTGGACGTTTCTAACCCTTGTTTGCACATCTCTAAGCAATTTTGAATGGCATTTTTGGCCGTTTCTAACCCATTTTTGCAAATCCCTAAGCACTTTAAAGCCTTTTTTGGCTTTTTCTTTCCAGTTTGCACATCTCTACCCATTTCAAAGCCATTTTTGGCCATTTCTAACCCTTTTTTGCTAATGTCTAAGCACTTTAAAGCCATTTTGGCCATTTCTAACCAATTTTTGCAAATCCCAAAGCACTTTAAAGCCATTTTTGGCATTTGTAACCCATGTTTGCACATCTCTAAGCAATTTTGAATGGCATTTTTGGCCGTTTCTAACCCATTGTTGCAGATCTCTAAGCATTTTTAAGACTTTTTTGTCCTTTTCTATGCAGTTTGTGCATCTCTAACCATTTTGAAGCCATTTTTGGCCATTTCTAACCCTTTTTTGCTAATCTCTAAGCACTTTCAAGCCATTTTTAGCATTTCTAACCCATGTTTGCACATCTCGAAGCAATTTTGAATGGCATTTTTGGACGTTTCTAACCCATGTTTGCACATCTCTAAGCAATTTTGAATGGCATTTTTGGCCGTTTCTAACCCATTTTTGCAAATCCCTAAGCACTTTAAAGCCATTTTCAGCATTTCTAACTCGTTATTGCACATCTCTATGCACTTTTAAGCCATTTTGGCCATTCCTAACCCATTTTTGCACATCTCTAAGCACTTTTAAACCATTTTTTGTCCATTTCTAACCCATGTTTGCACATCTCTAAGCAATTTTGAATGGCATTTTTGGCCGTTTCTAACCATTTTTGCAAATCCCTAAGCACTTTAAAGCCATTTTTGGCATTTCTAACCCGTTTTTGGAAATCTCTAAGCACTTTAAAGCCATGTTTGGCATTTCGAACCCATTTTTGCACATCTCTAAGCACTTTTAAACCATTTTTGGCCATTTCTAACCCATGCTTGCTCATCTCTAAGCAATTTTGAATGACATTTTTGGCCATTTCTAACCCATTTTTGCCGATCTCTACGAACTTTTAAGCCTTTTTTGGCCTTTTCTATCCCGTCTGCACATCTCTAACAATTTTGAAGCCATTTTTGGCCATTTCTAACTCATGTTTGCTCATCCCTAAGCAATTCTGAATTGCATTTTTCGCTGTTTCTATCCCATTTTTGCAGATCTCTACGAACTTTTATGCCTTTTTTGGACTTTTCTATCCAGTTTGCACATCTCTAACCATTTTGAAGCCATTTTTGGCCATTTCTAACCCTTTTTTGCAAATCTCTAAGCACTTTCAAGCCATTTTTAGCATTTCTAACCCATGTTTGCACATCTCTAAGCAATTTTGAATGGCATTTTTGGCCATTTCTAACCCATTTTTGCACATCTCTAAGCAATTTTGAATGGCATTTTTGGCCGTTTCTAACCCATTTTTGCAAATCCCTAAGCACTTTAAAGCCTTTTTTGGCTTTTTCTTTCCAGTTTGCACATCTCTACCCATTTCAAAGCCATTTTTGGCCATTTCTAACCCTTTTTTGCTAATGTCTAAGCACTTTAAAGCCATTTTGGCCATTTCTAACCAATTTTTGCAAATCCCAAAGCACTTTAAAGCCATTTTTGGCATTTGTAACCCATGTTTGCACATCTCTAAGCAATTTTGAATGGCATTTTTGGCCGTTTCTAACCCATTGTTGCAGATCTCTAAGCATTTTTAAGACTTTTTTGTCCTTTTCTATGCAGTTTGTGCATCTCTAACCATTTTGAAGCCATTTTTGGCCATTTCTAACCCTTTTTTGCTAATCTCTAAGCACTTTCAAGCCATTTTTAGCATTTCTAACCCATGTTTGCACATCTCGAAGCAATTTTGAATGGCATTTTTGGACGTTTCTAACCCATGTTTGCACATCTCTAAGCAATTTTGAATGGCATTTTTGGCCGTTTCTAACCCATTGTTGCAAATCCCTAAGCACTTTAAAGCCATTTTCAGCATTTCTAACTCGTTATTGCACATCTCTATGCACTTTTAAGCCATTTTGGCCATTCCTAACCCATTTTTGCACATCTCTAAGCACTTTTAAACCATTTTTTGTCCATTTCTAACCCATGTTTGCACATCTCTAAGCAATTTTGAATGGCATTTTTGGCCGTTTCTAACCATTTTTGCAAATCCCTAAGCACTTTAAAGCCATTTTTGGCATTTCTAACCCGTTTTTGGAAATCTCTAAGCACTTTAAAGCCATGTTTGGCATTTCGAACCCATTTTTGCACATCTCTAAGCACTTTTAAACCATTTTTGGCCATTTCTAACCCATGCTTGCTCATCTCTAAGCAATTTTGAATGACATTTTTGGCCATTTCTAACCCATTTTTGCCGATCTCTACGAACTTTTAAGCCTTTTTTGGCCTTTTCTATCCCGTCTGCACATCTCTAACAATTTTGAAGCCATTTTTGGCCATTTCTAACTCATGTTTGCTCAGCCCTAAGCAATTCTGAATTGCATTTTTCGCTGTTTCTATCCCATTTTTGCAGATCTCTACGAACTTTTATGCCTTTTTTGGCCTTTTCTATCCAGTTTGCACATCTCTAACCATTTTGAAGCCATTTTTGGCCATTTCTAACCCTTTTTTGCAAATCTCTAAGCACTTTCAAGCCATTTTTAGCATTTCTAACCCATGTTTGCACATCTCTAAGCAATTTTGAATGGCATTTTTGGCCATTTCTAACCCATTTTTGCACATCTCTAAGCAATTTTGAATGGCATTTTTGGCCGTTTCTAACCCATTTTTGCAAATCCCTAAGCACTTTAAAGCCTTTTTTGGCTTTTTCTTTCCAGTTTGCACATCTCTACCCATTTCAAAGCCATTTTTGGCCATTTCTAACCCTTTTTTGCTAATGTCTAAGCACTTTAAAGCCATTTTGGCCATTTCTAACCAATTTTTGCAAATCCCAAAGCACTTTAAAGCCATTTTTGGCATTTGTAACCCATGTTTGCACATCTCTAAGCAATTTTGAATGGCATTTTTGGCCGTTTCTAACCCATTTTTGCAAATCCCTAAGCACTTTAAAGCCTTTTTTGGCTTTTTCTTTCCAGTTTGCACATCTCTACCCATTTCAAAGCCATTTTTGGCCATTTCTAACCCTTTTTTGCTAATGTCTAAGCACTTTAAAGCCATTTTGGCCATTTCTAACCAATTTTTGCAAATCCCAAAGCACTTTAAAGCCATTTTTGGCATTTGTAACCCATGTTTGCGCATCTCTAAGCAATTTTGAATGGCATTTTTGGCCGTTTCTAACCCATTGTTGCAGATCTCTAAGCATTTTTAAGACTTTTTTGTCCTTTTCTATGCAGTTTGTGCATCTCTAACCATTTTGAAGCCATTTTTGGCCATTTCTAACCCTTTTTTGCTAATCTCTAAGCACTTTCAAGCCATTTTTAGCATTTCTAACCCATGTTTGCACATCTCGAAGCAATTTTGAATGGCATTTTTGGACGTTTCTAACCCATGTTTGCACATCTCTAAGCAATTTTGAATGGCATTTTTGGCCGTTTCTAACCATTTTTGCAAATCCCTAAGCACTTTAAAGCCATTTTTGGCATTTCTAACCCGTTTTTGGAAATCTCTAAGCACTTTAAAGCCATGTTTGGCATTTCGAACCCATTTTTGCACATCTCTAAGCACTTTTAAACCATTTTTGGCCATTTCTAACCCATGCTTGCTCATCTCTAAGCAATTTTGAATGACATTTTTGGCCATTTCTAACCCATTTTTGCCGATCTCTACGAACTTTTAAGCCTTTTTTGGCCTTTTCTATCCCGTCTGCACATCTCTAACAATTTTGAAGCCATTTTTGGCCATTTCTAACTCATGTTTGCTCATCCCTAAGCAATTCTGAATTGCATTTTTCGCTGTTTCTATCCCATTTTTGCAGATCTCTACGAACTTTTATGCCTTTTTTGGCCTTTTCTATCCAGTTTGCACATCTCTAACCATTTTGAAGCCATTTTTGGCCATTTCTAACCCTTTTTTGCAAATCCCTAAGCACTTTAAAGCCATTTTTAGCATTTCTAACCCATGTTTGCAAATCTCTAAGCACTTTCAAGCCATTTTTAGCATTTCTAACCCATGTTTGCACATCTCTAAGCAATTTTGAATGGCATTTTTGGACGTTTCTAACCCTTGTTTGCACATCTCTAAGCAATTTTGAATGGCATTTTTGGCCGTTTCTAACCCATTTTTGCAAATCCCTAAGCACTTTAAAGCCTTTTTTGGCTTTTTCTTTCCAGTTTGCACATCTCTACCCATTTCAAAGCCATTTTTGGCCATTTCTAACCCTTTTTTGCTAATGTCTAAGCACTTTAAAGCCATTTTGGCAATTTCTAACCAATTTTTGCAAATCCCAAAGCACTTTAAAGCCATTTTTGGCATTTGTAACCCATGTTTGCACATCTCTAAGCAATTTTGAATGGCATTTTTGGCCGTTTCTAACCCATTGTTGCAGATCTCTAAGCATTTTTAAGACTTTTTTGTCCTTTTCTATGCAGTTTGTGCATCTCTAACCATTTTGAAGCCATTTTTGGCCATTTCTAACACTTTTTTGCTAATGTCTAAGCACTTTCAAGGCATTTTTAGCATTTCTAACCCATGTTTGCACATCTCGAAGCAATTTTGAATGGCATTTTTGGCCGTTTCTAACCCATTTTTGCAAATCCCTAAGCACTTTAAAGCCTTTTTTGGCTTTTTCTTTCCAGTTTGCACATCTCTACCCATTTCAAAGCCTTTTTTGGCCATTTCTAACCCTTTTTTGCTAATGTCTAAGCACTTTAAAGCCATTTTGGCCGTTTCTAACCATTTTTGCAAATCCCAAAGCACTTTAAAGCCATTTTTGGCATTTGTAACCCATGTTTGCGCATCTCTAAGCAATTTTGAATGGCATTTTTGGCCGTTTCTAACCATTTTTGCAAATCCCTAAGCACTTTAAAGCCATTTTTGGCATTTCTAACCCGTTTTTGGAAATCTCTAAGCACTTTAAAGCCATGTTTGGCATTTCGAACCCATTTTTGCACATCTCTAAGCACTTTTAAACCATTTTTGGCCATTTCTAACCCATGCTTGCTCATCTCTAAGCAATTTTGAATGACATTTTTGGCCATTTCTAACCCATTTTTGCCGATCTCTACGAACTTTTAAGCCTTTTTTGGCCTTTTCTATCCCGTCTGCACATCTCTAACAATTTTGAAGCCATTTTTAGCCATTTCTAACTCATGTTTGCTCATCCCTAAGCAATTCTGAATTGCATTTTTCGCTGTTTCTAACCCATTTTTGCAGATCTCTACGAACTTTTATGCCTTTTTTGGCCTTTTCTATCCAGTTTGCACACCTCTAACCATTTTGAAGCCATTTTTGGCCATTTCTAACCCTTTTTTGCAAATCTCTAAGCACTTTAAAGCCATTTTTAGCATTTCTAACCCTTTTTTGCTAATGTCTAAGCACTTTCAAGCCATTTTTAGCATTTCTAACCCATGTTTGCACATCTCCAAGCAATTTTGAATGGCATTTTTGGACGTTTCTAACCCTTGTTTGCACATCTCTAAGCAATTTTGAATGGCATTTTTGGCCATTTCTAACCCATTTTTGCAAATCCCTAAGCACTTTAAAGCCTTTTTTGGCTTTTTCTTTCCAGTTTGCACATCTCTACCCATTTCAAAGCCATTTTTGGCCATTTCTAACCCTTTTTTGCTAATGTCTAAGCACTTTAAAGCCATTTTGGCAATTTCTAACCAATTTTTGCAAATCCCAAAGCACTTTAAAGCCATTTTTGGCATTTGTAACCCATGTTTGCACATCTCTAAGCAATTTTGAATGGCATTTTTGGCCGTTTCTAACCCATTGTTGCAGATCTCTAAGCATATTTAAGACTTTTTTGTCCTTTTCTATGCAGTTTGTGCATCTCTAACCATTTTGAAGCCATTTTTGGCCATTTCTAACCCTTTTTTGCTAATGTCTAAGCACTTTCAAGCCATTTTTAGCATTTCTAACCCATGTTTGCACATCTCTAAGCAATTTTGAATGGCATTTTTGGACGTTTCTAACCCATGTTTGCACATCTCTAAGCAATTTTGAATGGCATTTTTGGCCGTTTCTAACCCATTTTTGCAAATCCCTAAGCACTTTAAAGCCTTTTTTGGCTTTTTCTTTCCCGTTTGCACATCTCTACCCATTTCAAAGCCATTTTTGGCCATTTCTAACCCTTTTTTGCTAATGTCTAAGCACTTTAAAGCCATTTTGGCCATTTCTAACCAATTTTTGCAAATCCTAAAGCACTTTAAAGCCATTTTTGGCATTTGTAACCCATGTTTGCGCATCTCTAAGCAATTTTGAATGGCATTTTTGGCCGTTTCTAACCCATTGTTGCAGATCTCTACGAACTTTTATGCCTTTTTTGGCCTTTTCTATGCAGTTTGTGCATCTCTAACCATTTTGAAGCCATTTTTGGCCATTTCTAACCCTTTTTTGCTAATGTCTAAGCACTTTAAAGCCATTTTGGCAATTTCTAACCAATTTTTGCAAATCCCAAAGCACTTTAAAGCCATTTTTGGCATTTGTAACCCATGTTTGCACATCTCTAAGCAATTTTGAATGGCATTTTTGGCCGTTTCTAACCCATTGTTGCAGATCTCTAAGCATTTTTAAGACTTTTTTGTCCTTTTCTATGCAGTTTGTGCATCTCTAACCATTTTGAAGCCATTTTTGGCCATTTCTAACACTTTTTTGCTAATGTCTAAGCACTTTCAAGGCATTTTTAGCATTTCTAACCCATGTTTGCACATCTCGAAGCAATTTTGAATGGCATTTTTGGCCGTTTCTAACCCATTTTTGCAAATCCCTAAGCACTTTAAAGCCTTTTTTGGCTTTTTCTTTCCAGTTTGCACATCTCTACCCATTTCAAAGCCTTTTTTGGCCATTTCTAACCCTTTTTTGCTAATGTCTAAGCACTTTAAAGCCATTTTGGCCGTTTCTAACCATTTTTGCAAATCCCAAAGCACTTTAAAGCCATTTTTGGCATTTGTAACCCATGTTTGCGCATCTCTAAGCAATTTTGAATGGCATTTTTGGCCGTTTCTAACCATTTTTGCAAATCCCTAAGCACTTTAAAGCCATTTTTGGCATTTCTAACCCGTTTTTGGAAATCTCTAAGCACTTTAAAGCCATGTTTGGCATTTCGAACCCATTTTTGCACATCTCTAAGCACTTTTAAACCATTTTTGGCCATTTCTAACCCATGCTTGCTCATCTCTAAGCAATTTTGAATGACATTTTTGGCCATTTCTAACCCATTTTTGCCGATCTCTACGAACTTTTAAGCCTTTTTTGGCCTTTTCTATCCCGTCTGCACATCTCTAACAATTTTGAAGCCATTTTTAGCCATTTCTAACTCATGTTTGCTCATCCCTAAGCAATTCTGAATTGCATTTTTCGCTGTTTCTAACCCATTTTTGCAGATCTCTACGAACTTTTATGCCTTTTTTGGCCTTTTCTATCCAGTTTGCACACCTCTAACCATTTTGAAGCCATTTTTGGCCATTTCTAACCCTTTTTTGCAAATCTCTAAGCACTTTAAAGCCATTTTTAGCATTTCTAACCCTTTTTTGCTAATGTCTAAGCACTTTCAAGCCATTTTTAGCATTTCTAACCCATGTTTGCACATCTCCAAGCAATTTTGAATGGCATTTTTGGACGTTTCTAACCCTTGTTTGCACATCTCTAAGCAATTTTGAATGGCATTTTTGGCCATTTCTAACCCATTTTTGCAAATCCCTAAGCACTTTAAAGCCTTTTTTGGCTTTTTCTTTCCAGTTTGCACATCTCTACCCATTTCAAAGCCATTTTTGGCCATTTCTAACCCTTTTTTGCTAATGTCTAAGCACTTTAAAGCCATTTTGGCAATTTCTAACCAATTTTTGCAAATCCCAAAGCACTTTAAAGCCATTTTTGGCATTTGTAACCCATGTTTGCACATCTCTAAGCAATTTTGAATGGCATTTTTGGCCGTTTCTAACCCATTGTTGCAGATCTCTAAGCATATTTAAGACTTTTTTGTCCTTTTCTATGCAGTTTGTGCATCTCTAACCATTTTGAAGCCATTTTTGGCCATTTCTAACCCTTTTTTGCTAATGTCTAAGCACTTTCAAGCCATTTTTAGCATTTCTAACCCATGTTTGCACATCTCTAAGCAATTTTGAATGGCATTTTTGGACGTTTCTAACCCATGTTTGCACATCTCTAAGCAATTTTGAATGGCATTTTTGGCCGTTTCTAACCCATTTTTGCAAATCCCTAAGCACTTTAAAGCCTTTTTTGGCTTTTTCTTTCCCGTTTGCACATCTCTACCCATTTCAAAGCCATTTTTGGCCATTTCTAACCCTTTTTTGCTAATGTCTAAGCACTTTAAAGCCATTTTGGCCATTTCTAACCAATTTTTGCAAATCCTAAAGCACTTTAAAGCCATTTTTGGCATTTGTAACCCATGTTTGCGCATCTCTAAGCAATTTTGAATGGCATTTTTGGCCGTTTCTAACCCATTGTTGCAGATCTCTACGAACTTTTATGCCTTTTTTGGCCTTTTCTATGCAGTTTGTGCATCTCTAACCATTTTGAAGCCATTTTTGGCCATTTCTAACCCTTTTTTGCTAATCTCTAAGCACTTTCAAGCCATTTTTAGCATTTCTAACCCATGTTTGCACATCTCTAAGCAATTTTGAATGGCATTTTTGGACGTTTCTAACCCATGTTTGCACATATCTAAGCAATTTTGAATGGCATTTTTGGCCGTTTCTAACCATTTTTGCAAATCCCTAAGCACTTTAAAGCCATTTTTGGCATTTCTAACCCGTTTTTGGAAATCTCTAAGCACTTTAAAGCCATGTTTGGCATTTCGAACCCATTTTTGCACATCTCTAAGCACTTTTAAACCATTTTTGGCCATTTCTAACCCATGCTTGCTCATCTCTAAGCAATTTTGAATGACATTTTTGGCCATTTCTAACCCATTTTTGCCGATCTCTACGAACTTTTAAGCCTTTTTTGGCCTTTTCTATCCCGTCTGCACATCTCTAACAATTTTGAAGCCATTTTTGGCCATTTCTAACTCATGTTTGCTCATCCCTAAGCAATTCTGAATTGCATTTTTCGCTGTTTCTAACCCATTTTTGCAGATCTCTACGAACTTTTATGCCTTTTTTGGCCTTTTCTATCCAGTTTGCACACCTCTAACCATTTTGAAGCCATTTTTGGCCATTTCTAACCCTTTTTTGCAAATCTCTAAGCACTTTAAAGCCATTTTTAGCATTTCTAACCCATTTTTGCAAATCTCTAAGCACTTTCAAGCCATTTTTAGCATTTCTAACCCATGTTTGCACATCTCTAAGCAATTTTGAATGGCATTTTTGGACGTTTCTAACCCTTGTTTGCACATCTCTAAGCAATTTTGAATGGCATTTTTGGCCGTTTCTAACCCATTTTTGCAAATCCCTAAGCACTTTAAAGCCTTTTTTGGCTTTTTCTTTCCAGTTTGCACATCTCTACCCATTTTAAAGCCATTTTTGGCCATTTCTAACCCTTTTTTGCTAATGTCTAAGCACTTTAAAGCCATTTTGGCCATTTCTAACCAATTTTTGCAAATCCCAAAGCACTTTAAAGCCATTTTTGGCATTTGTAACCCATGTTTGCACATCTCTAAGCAATTTTGAATGGCATTTTTGGCCGTTTCTAACCCATTGTTGCAGATCTCTAAGCATTTTTAAGACTTTTTTGTCCTTTTCTATGCAGTTTGTGCATCTCTAACCATTTTGAAGCCATTTTTGGCCATTTCTAACCCTTTTTTGCAAATCTCTAAGCACTTTAAAGCCATTTTTAGCATTTCTAACCCATTTTTGCAAATCTCTAAGCACTTTCAAGCCATTTTTAGCATTTCTAACCCATGTTTGCACATCTCTAAGCAATTTTGAATGGCATTTTTGGACGTTTCTAACCCATGTTTGCACATCTCTAAGCAATTTTGAATGGCATTTTTGGCCGTTTCTAACCCATTTTTGCAAATCCCTAAGCACTTTAAAGCCATTTTCAGCATTTCTAAATCGTTATTGCACATCTCTATGCACTTTTAAGCCATTTTGGCCATTCCTAACCCATTTTTGCACATCTCTAAGCACTTTGAAACCATTTTTTGTCCATTTCTAACCCATGTTTGCACATCTCTAAGCAATTTTGAATGGCATTTTTGACCGTTTCTAACCATTTTTGCAAATCCCTAAGCACTTTAAAGCCATTTTTGGCATTTCTAACCCGTTTTTGGAAATCTCTAAGCACTTTAAAGCCATGTTTGGCATTTCGAACCCATTTTTGCACATCTCTAAGCACTTTTAAACCATTTTTGGCCATTTCTAACCCATGCTTGCTCATCTCTAAGCAATTTTGAATGACATTTTTGGCCATTTCTAACCCATTTTTGCCGATCTCTACGAACTTTTAAGCCTTTTTTGGCCTTTTCTATCCCGTCTGCACATCTCTAACAATTTTGAAGCCATTTTTGGCCATTTCTAACTCATGTTTGCTCATCCCTAAGCAATTCTGAATTGCATTTTTCGCTGTTTCTATCCCATTTTTGCAGATCTCTACGAACTTTTATGCCTTTTTTGTCCTTTTCTATGCAGTTTGTGCATCTCTAACCATTTTGAAGCCATTTTTGGCCATTTCTAACCCTTTTTTGCAAATCTCTAAGCACTTTAAAGCCATTTTTAGCATTTCTAACCCATTTTTGCAAATCTCTAAGCACTTTCAAGCCATTTTTAGCATTTCTAACCCATGTTTGCACATCTCTAAGCAATTTTGAATGGCATTTTTGGACGTTTCTAACCCTTGTTTGCACATCTCTAAGCAATTTTGAATGGCATTTTTGGCCGTTTCTAACCCATTTTTGCAAATCCCTAAGCACTTTAAAGCCTTTTTTGGCTTTTTCTTTCCAGTTTGCACATCTCTACCCATTTCAAAGCCATTTTTGGCCATTTCTAACCCTTTTTTGCTAATGTCTAAGCACTTTAAAGCCATTTTGGCCATTTCTAACCAATTTTTGCAAATCCCAAAGCACTTTAAAGCCATTTTAGGCATTTGTAACCCATGTTTGCACAACTCTAAGCAATTTTGAATGGCATTTTTGGCCGTTTCTAACCCATTGTTGCAGATCTCTAAGCATTTTTAAGACTTTTTTGTCCTTTTCTATGCAGTTTGTGCATCTCTAACCATTTTGAAGCCATTTTTGGCCATTTCTAACCCTTTTTTGCTAATGTCTAAGCACTTTCAAGCCATTTTTAGCATTTCTAACCCATGTTTGCAAATCTCGAAGCAATTTTGAATGGCATTTTTGGACGTTTCCAACCCATGTTTGCACATCTCTAAGCAATTTTGAATGGCATTTTTGGCCGTTTCTAACCCATTTTTGCAAATCCCTAAGCACTTTAAAGCCATTTTCAGCATTTCTAACTCGTTATTGCACATCTCTATGCACTTTTAAGCCATGCTTGGCATTTCGAACCCATTTTTGCACATCTCTAAGCACTTTTAAACCATTTTTTGTCCATTTCTAACCCATGTTTGCACATCTCTAAGCAATTTTGAATGGCATTTTTGGCCGTTTCTAACCATTTTTGCAAATCCCTAAGCACTTGAAAGACATTTTCGGCCATTTCTAACCCATTTTTGCAAATCTCTACGCACTTCAAAGCCATTTTTAGCATTTCTAGCCCGTTTTTGCAAATCTCTAAGCACTTTAAATGCATTTTTAGCTTTTCTAACCCATTTTTACAAATCTCTAAGCACTTTAAAGCCATTTTTAGCATTTCTAACCCATTTTTGCAAATCCCTAAGCACTTTAAAGATATTTTTGGCATTTCTAACCCGTTTTTGCAAATCCCTAAGCACTTTAAAGCCATTTTTAGCATTTCTAACCCGTTTTTGCACATCTCTAAGCACTTTTAAACCATTTTTGGCCATTTCTAACTCATGTTTGCTCATCCCTAAGCAATTTTGAATTGCATTTTTCGCTGTTTCTAACCCATTTTTGCAGATCTCTACGAACTTTTAAGCCTTTTTTGGCCTTTTCTATCCCGTCTGCACATGTCTAACCATTTTGAAGCCATTTTTGGCCATTTCTAACCCTTTTTTGCAAATCTCTAAGCACTTTAAAGCCATTTTTAGTATTTCTAACCCATTTTTGCAAATCTCTAAGCACTTTCAAGCCATTTTTAGCATTTCTAACCCATGTTTGCACATCTCTAAGCAATTTTGAATGGCATATTTGGCCGTTTCTAACCCTTGTTTGCACATCTCTAAGCAATTTTGAATGGCATTTTTGGCCGTTTCTAACCCATTTTTGCAAATCCCTAAGCACTTTAAAGCCTTTTTTGGCTTTTTCTTTCCAGATTGCACATCTCTACCCATTTCAAAGCCATTTTTGGCCATTTCAACCCCTTTTTTGCTAATGTCTAAGCACTTTAAAGCCATTTTGGCCATTTCTAACCAATTTTTGCAAATCCCAAAGCACTTTAAAGCCATTTTTGGCATTTGTAACCCATGTTTGCACATCTCTAAGCAATTTTGAATGGCATTTTTGGCCGTTTCTAACCCATTGTTGCAGATCTCTAAGCATTTTTAAGACTTTTTTGTCCTTTTCTATGCAGTTTGTGCATCTCTAACCATTTTGAAGCTATTTTTAGCATTTCTAACCCTTTTTTGCTAATGTCTAAGCAATTTCAAGCCATTTTTAGCATTTCTAACCCATGTTTGCACATCTCTAAGCAATTTTGAATGGCATTTTTGGCCGTTTCTAACCCATTGTTGCAAATCCCTAAGCACTTTAAAGCCATTTTCAGCATTTCTAACTCGTTATTGCACATCTCTATGCACTTTTAAGCCATTTTGGCCATTCCTAACCCATTTTTGCACATCTCTAAGCACTTTTAAACCATTTTTTGTCCATTTCTAACCCATGTTTGCACATCTCTAAGCAATTTTGAATGGCATTTTTGGCCGTTTCTAACCATTTTTGCAAATCCCTAAGCACTTTAAAGCCATTTTTGGCATTTCTAACCCGTTTTTGGAAATCTCTAAGCACTTTAAAGCCATGTTTGGCATTTCGAACCCATTTTTGCACATCTCTAAGCACTTTTAAACCATTTTTGGCCATTTCTAACCCATGCTTGCTCATCTCTAAGCAATTTTGAATGACATTTTTGGCCATTTCTAACCCATTTTTGCCGATCTCTACGAACTTTTAAGCCTTTTTTGGCCTTTTCTATCCCGTCTGCACATCTCTAACAATTTTGAAGCCATTTTTGGCCATTTCTAACTCATGTTTGCTCAGCCCTAAGCAATTCTGAATTGCATTTTTCGCTGTTTCTAACCCATTTTTGCAGATCTCTACGAACTTTTATGCCTTTTCTGGCCTTTTCTATCCAGTTTGCACACCTCTAACCATTTTGAAGCCATTTTTGGCCATTTCTAACCCTTTTTTGCTAATCTCTAAGCACTTTCAAGCCATTTTTAGCATTTCTAACCCATGTTTGCACATCTCTAAGCAATTTTGAATGGCATTTTTGGACGTTTCTAACCCTTGTTTGCACATCTCTAAGCAATTTTGAATGGCATTTTTGGCCGTTTCTAACCCATTTTTGCAAATCCCTAAGCACTTTAAAGCCTTTTTTGGCTTTTTTTTTTCCAGTTTGTACATCTCTAACCATTTTAAAGCCATTTTTGGCCATTTCTAACCCTTTTTTGCTAATGTCTAAGCACTTTAAAGCCATTTTGGCCATTTCTAACCAATTTTTGCAAATCCCAAAGCACTTTAAAGCCATTTTAGGCATTTGTAACCCATGTTTGCACAACTCTAAGCAATTTTGAATGGCATTTTTGACCGTTTCTAACCCATTGTTGCAGATCTCTAAGCATTTTTAAGACTTTTTTGTCCTTTTCTATGCAGTTTGTGCATCTCTAACCATTTTGAAGCCATTTTTGGCCATTTCTAACCCTTTTTTGCTAATGTCTAAGCACTTTCAAGCCATTTTTAGCATTTCTAACCCATGTTTGCAAATCTCGAAGCAATTTTGAATGGCATTTTTGGACGTTTCCAACCCATGTTTGCACATCTCTAAGCAATTTTGAATGGCATTTTTGGCCGTTTCTAACCCATTTTTGCAAATCCCTAAGCACTTTAAAGCCATTTTCAGCATTTCTAACTCGTTATTGCACATCTCTATGCACTTTTAAGCCATGCTTGGCATTTCGAACCCATTTTTGCACATCTCTAAGCACTTTTAAACCATTTTTTGTCCATTTCTAACCCATGTTTGCACATCTCTAAGCAATTTTGAATGGCATTTTTGGCCGTTTCTAACCATTTTTGCAAATCCCTAAGCACTTGAAAGACATTTTCGGCCATTTCTAACCCATTTTTGCAAATCTCTACGCACTTCAAAGCCATTTTTAGCATTTCTAGCCCGTTTTTGCAAATCTCTAAGCACTTTAAATGCATTTTTAGCTTTTCTAACCCATTTTTACAAATCTCTAAGCACTTTAAAGCCATTTTTAGCATTTCTAACCCATTTTTGCAAATCCCTAAGCACTTTAAAGATATTTTTGGCATTTCTAACCCGTTTTTGCAAATCCCTAAGCACTTTAAAGCCATTTTTAGCATTTCTAACCCGTTTTTGCACATCTCTAAGCACTTTTAAACCATTTTTGGCCATTTCTAACTCATGTTTGCTCATCCCTAAGCAATTTTGAATTGCATTTTTCGCTGTTTCTAACCCATTTTTGCAGATCTCTACGAACTTTTAAGCCTTTTTTGGCCTTTTCTATCCCGTCTGCACATCTCTAACCATTTTGAAGCCATTTTTGGCCATTTCTAACCCTTTTTTGCAAATCTCTAAGCACTTTAAAGCCATTTTTAGTATTTCTAACCCATTTTTGCAAATCTCTAAGCACTTTCAAGCCATTTTTAGCATTTCTAACCCATGTTTGCACATCTCTAAGCAATTTTGAATGGCATATTTGGCCGTTTCTAACCCTTGTTTGCACATCTCTAAGCAATTTTGAATGGCATTTTTGGCCGTTTCTAACCCATTTTTGCAAATCCCTAAGCACTTTAAAGCCTTTTTTGGCTTTTTCTTTCCAGATTGCACATCTCTACCCATTTCAAAGCCATTTTTGGCCATTTCAACCCCTTTTTTGCTAATGTCTAAGCACTTTAAAGCCATTTTGGCCATTTCTAACCAATTTTTGCAAATCCCAAAGCACTTTAAAGCCATTTTTGGCATTTGTAACCCATGTTTGCACATCTCTAAGCAATTTTGAATGGCATTTTTGGCCGTTTCTAACCCATTGTTGCAGATCTCTAAGCATTTTTAAGACTTTTTTGTCCTTTTCTATGCAGTTTGTGCATCTCTAACCATTTTGAAGCTATTTTTAGCATTTCTAACCCTTTTTTGCTAATGTCTAAGCAATTTCAAGCCATTTTTAGCATTTCTAACCCATGTTTGCACATCTCTAAGCAATTTTGAATGGCATTTTTGGCCGTTTCTAACCCATTGTTGCAAATCCCTAAGCACTTTAAAGCCATTTTCAGCATTTCTAACTCGTTATTGCACATCTCTATGCACTTTTAAGCCATTTTGGCCATTCCTAACCCATTTTTGCACATCTCTAAGCACTTTTAAACCATTTTTTGTCCATTTCTAACCCATGTTTGCACATCTCTAAGCAATTTTGAATGGCATTTTTGGCCGTTTCTAACCATTTTTGCAAATCCCTAAGCACTTTAAAGCCATTTTTGGCATTTCTAACCCGTTTTTGGAAATCTCTAAGCACTTTAAAGCCATGTTTGGCATTTCGAACCCATTTTTGCACATCTCTAAGCACTTTTAAACCATTTTTGGCCATTTCTAACCCATGCTTGCTCATCTCTAAGCAATTTTGAATGACATTTTTGGCCATTTCTAACCCATTTTTGCCGATCTCTACGAACTTTTAAGCCTTTTTTGGCCTTTTCTATCCCGTCTGCACATCTCTAACAATTTTGAAGCCATTTTTGGCCATTTCTAACTCATGTTTGCTCAGCCCTAAGCAATTCTGAATTGCATTTTTCGCTGTTTCTAACCCATTTTTGCAGATCTCTACGAACTTTTATGCCTTTTCTGGCCTTTTCTATCCAGTTTGCACACCTCTAACCATTTTGAAGCCATTTTTGGCCATTTCTAACCCTTTTTTGCTAATCTCTAAGCACTTTCAAGCCATTTTTAGCATTTCTAACCCATGTTTGCACATCTCTAAGCAATTTTGAATGGCATTTTTGGACGTTTCTAACCCTTGTTTGCACATCTCTAAGCAATTTTGAATGGCATTTTTGGCCGTTTCTAACCCATTTTTGCAAATCCCTAAGCACTTTAAAGCCTTTTTTGGCTTTTTTTTTTCCAGTTTGTACATCTCTAACCATTTTAAAGCCATTTTTGGCCATTTCTAACCCTTTTTTGCTAATGTCTAAGCACTTTAAAGCCATTTTTGGCATTTGTAACCCATGTTTGCACATCTCTAAGCAATTTTGAATGGCATTTTTGGACGTTTCTAACCCTTGTTTGCGCATCTCTAAGCAA
This sequence comes from Lathamus discolor, assembly GCF_037157495.1. Classification (NCBI taxonomy): domain Eukaryota; kingdom Metazoa; phylum Chordata; class Aves; order Psittaciformes; family Psittacidae; genus Lathamus; species Lathamus discolor. Next base: position 220,325 of record NW_027069102.1, on the reverse strand, counting down.
TTTTGAATGGCATTTTTGGCCGTTTCTAACCCATTTTTGCAAATCCCTAAGCACTTTAAAGCCTTTTTTGGCTTTTTTTTTTCCAGTTTGTACATCTCTAACCATTTTAAAGCCATTTTTGGCCATTTCTAACCCTTTTTTGCTAATGTCTAAGCACTTTAAAGCCATTTTTGGCATTTGTAACCCATGTTTGCACATCTCTAAGCAATTTTGAATGGCATTTTTGGCCGTTTCTAACCCATTGTTGCAGATCTCTAAGCATTTTTAAGACTTTTTTGGCTTCTTCTTTCCAGTTTGTACATCTCTAACAATTTTGAAGCCATTTTTGGCCATTTCTAACCCTTTTTTGCTAATCTCTAAGCACTTTCAAGCCATTTTTAGCATTTCTAACCCATGTTTGCACATCTCTAAGCAATTTTGAATGACATTTTTGGCCATTTCTAACCCATTTTTGCCGATCTCTACGAACTTTTAAGCCTTTTTTGGCCTTTTCTATCCCGTCTGCACATCTCTAACAATTTTGAAGCCATTTTTGGCCATTCCTAACCCATTTTTGCACATCTCTAAGCACTTTTAAACCATTTTTTGTCCATTTCTAACCCATGTTTGCACATCTCTAAGCAATTTTGAATGGCATTTTTGGCCGTTTCTAACCATTTTTGCAAATCCCTAAGCACTTTAAAGCCATTTTTGGCATTTCTAACCCGTTTTTGGAAATCTCTAAGCACTTTAAAGCCATGTTTGGCATTTCGAACCCAATTTTGCACATCTCTAAGCACTTTTAAACCATTTTTGGCCATTTCTAACCCATGCTTGCTCATCTCTAAGCAATTTTGAATGACATTTTTGGCCATTTCTAACCCATTTTTGCCGATCTCTACGAACTTTTAAGCCTTTTTTGGCCTTTTCTATCCCGTCTGCACATCTCTAACAATTTTGAAGCCATTTTTGGCCATTTCTAACTCATGTTTGCTCATCCCTAAGCAATTCTGAATTGCATTTTTCGCTGTTTCTATCCCATTTTTGCAGATCTCTACGAACTTTTATGCCTTTTCTGGCCTTTTCTATCCAGTTTGCACACCTCTAACCATTTTGAAGCCATTTTTGGCCATTTCTAACCCTTTTTTGCTAATCTCTAAGCACTTTCAAGCCATTTTTAGCATTTCTAACCCATGTTTGCACATCTCTAAGCAATTTTGAATGGCATTTTTGGACGTTTCTAACCCTTGTTTGCACATCTCTAAGCAATTTTGAATGGCATTTTTGGCCGTTTCTAACCCATTGTTGCAGATCTCTAAGCATTTTTAAGACTTTTTTGGCTTTTTCTTTCCAGTTTGAACATCTCTAACCATTTTGAAGCCATTTTTGGCCATTTCTAACCCTTTTTTGCTAATGTCTAAGCACTTTAAAGCCATTTTTAGCATTTCTAACCCATGTTTGCACATCTCTAAGCAATTTTGAATGGCATTTTTGGACGTTTCTAACCCTTGTTTGCACATCTCTAAGCAATTTTGAATGGCATTTTTGGCCGTTTCTAACCCATTTTTGCAAATCCCTAAGCACTTTAAAGCCTTTTTTGGCTTTTTTTTTTCCAGTTTGTACATCTCTAACCATTTTAAAGCCATTTTTGGCCATTTCTAACCCTTTTTTGCTAATGTCTAAGCACTTTAAAGCCATTTTTGGCATTTGTAACCCATGTTTGCACATCTCTAAGCAATTTTGAATGGCATTTTTGGCCGTTTCTAACCATTTTTGCAAATCCCTAAGCACTTTAAAGCCATTTTTGGCATTTCTAACCCGTTTTTGGAAATCTCTAAGCACTTTAAAGCCATGTTTGGCATTTCGAACCCATTTTTGCACATCTCTAAGCACTTTTAAACCATTTTTGGCCATTTCTAACCCATGCTTGCTCATCTCTAAGCAATTTTGAATGACATTTTTGGCCATTTCTAACCCATTTTTGCCGATCTCTACGAACTTTTAAGCCTTTTTTGGCCTTTTCTATCCCGTCTGCACATCTCTAACAATTTTGAAGCCATTTTTGGCCATTTCTAACTCATGTTTGCTCAGCCCTAAGCAATTCTGAATTGCATTTTTCGCTGTTTCTAACCCATTTTTGCAGATCTCTACGAACTTTTATGCCTTTTCTGGCCTTTTCTATCCAGTTTGCACACCTCTAACCATTTTGAAGCCATTTTTGGCCATTTCTAACCCTTTTTTGCTAATCTCTAAGCACTTTCAAGCCATTTTTAGCATTTCTAACCCATGTTTGCACATCTCTAAGCAATTTTGAATGGCATTTTTGGACGTTTCTAACCCTTGTTTGCACATCTCTAAGCAATTTTGAATGGCATTTTTGGCCGTTTCTAACCCATTTTTGCAAATCCCTAAGCACTTTAAAGCCTTTTTTGGCTTTTTTTTTTCCAGTTTGTACATCTCTAACCATTTTAAAGCCATTTTTGGCCATTTCTAACCCTTTTTTGCTAATGTCTAAGCACTTTAAAGCCATTTTTGGCATTTGTAACCCATGTTTGCACATCTCTAAGCAATTTTGAATGGCATTTTTGGACGTTTCTAACCCTTGTTTGCGCATCTCTAAGCAATTTTGAATGGCATTTTTGGCCGTTTCTAACCCATTTTTGCAAATCCCTAAGCACTTTAAAGCCTTTTTTGGCTTTTTTTTTTCCAGTTTGTACATCTCTAACCATTTTAAAGCCATTTTTGGCCATTTCTAACCCTTTTTTGCTAATGTCTAAGCACTTTAAAGCCATTTTTGGCATTTGTAACCCATGTTTGCACATCTCTAAGCAATTTTGAATGGCATTTTTGGCCGTTTCTAACCCATTGTTGCAGATCTCTAAGCATTTTTAAGACTTTTTTGGCTTCTTCTTTCCAGTTTGTACATCTCTAACAATTTTGAAGCCATTTTTGGCCATTTCTAACCCTTTTTTGCTAATCTCTAAGCACTTTCAAGCCATTTTTAGCATTTCTAACCCATGTTTGCACATCTCTAAGCAATTTTGAATGACATTTTTGGCCATTTCTAACCCATTTTTGCCGATCTCTACGAACTTTTAAGCCTTTTTTGGCCTTTTCTATCCCGTCTGCACATCTCTAACAATTTTGAAGCCATTTTTGGCCATTCCTAACCCATTTTTGCACATCTCTAAGCACTTTTAAACCATTTTTTGTCCATTTCTAACCCATGTTTGCACATCTCTAAGCAATTTTGAATGGCATTTTTGGCCGTTTCTAACCATTTTTGCAAATCCCTAAGCACTTTAAAGCCATTTTTGGCATTTCTAACCCGTTTTTGGAAATCTCTAAGCACTTTAAAGCCATGTTTGGCATTTCGAACCCAATTTTGCACATCTCTAAGCACTTTTAAACCATTTTTGGCCATTTCTAACCCATGCTTGCTCATCTCTAAGCAATTTTGAATGACATTTTTGGCCATTTCTAACCCATTTTTGCCGATCTCTACGAACTTTTAAGCCTTTTTTGGCCTTTTCTATCCCGTCTGCACATCTCTAACAATTTTGAAGCCATTTTTGGCCATTTCTAACTCATGTTTGCTCATCCCTAAGCAATTCTGAATTGCATTTTTCGCTGTTTCTATCCCATTTTTGCAGATCTCTACGAACTTTTATGCCTTTTCTGGCCTTTTCTATCCAGTTTGCACACCTCTAACCATTTTGAAGCCATTTTTGGCCATTTCTAACCCTTTTTTGCTAATCTCTAAGCACTTTCAAGCCATTTTTAGCATTTCTAACCCATGTTTGCACATCTCTAAGCAATTTTGAATGGCATTTTTGGACGTTTCTAACCCTTGTTTGCACATCTCTAAGCAATTTTGAATGGCATTTTTGGCCGTTTCTAACCCATTGTTGCAGATCTCTAAGCATTTTTAAGACTTTTTTGGCTTTTTCTTTCCAGTTTGAACATCTCTAACCATTTTGAAGCCATTTTTGGCCATTTCTAACCCTTTTTTGCTAATGTCTAAGCACTTTAAAGCCATTTTTAGCATTTCTAACCCATGTTTGCACATCTCTAAGCAATTTTGAATGACATTTTTGGCCATTTCTAACCCATTTTTGCCGATCTCTACGAACTTTTAAGCCATTTTTGGCCTTTTCTATCCCGTCTGCACATCTCTAACAATTTTGAAGCCGTTTTTGGCCATTTCTAACTCATGTTTGCTCATCCCTAAGCAATTCTGAATTGCATTTTTCGCTGTTTCTAACCCATTTTTGCAGATCTCTACGAACTTTTATGCCTTTTTTGGCCTTTTCTATCCAGTTTGCACACCTCTAACCATTTTGAAGCCATTTTTGGCCATTTCTAACCCTTTTTTGCAAATCTCTAAGCACTTTAAAGCCATTTTTAGCATTTCTAACCCATTTTTGCAAATCTCTAGGCACTTTCAAGCCATTTTTAGCATTTCTAACCCATGTTTGCACATCTCTAAGCAATTTTGAATGGCATTTTTGGCCGTTTCTAACCCATTTTTGCAAATCCCTAAGCACTTTAAAGCCTTTTTTGGCTTTTTTTTTTTCCAGTTTGTACATCTCTAACCATTTTAAAGCCATTTTTGGCCATTTCTAACCCTTTTTTGCTAATGTCTAAGCACTTTAAAGCCATTTTTGGCATTTGTAACCCATGTTTGCACATCTCTAAGCAATTTTGAATGGCATTTTTGGACGTTTCTAACCCATTGTTGCAGATCTCTAAGCACTTTAAAGCCTTTTTTGGCTTTTTTTTTTTTCCAGTTTGTATATCTCTAACCATTTTAAAGCCATTTTTGGCCATTTCTAACCCTTTTTTGCTAATGTCTAAGCACTTTAAAGCCATTTTCAGCATTTCTAACTCGTTATTGCACATCTCTATGCACTTTTAAGCCATGTTTGGCATTTCGAACCCATTTTTGCACATCTCTAAGCACTTTTAAACCATTTTTTGTCCATTTCTAACCCATGTTTGCACATCTCTAAGCAATTTTGAATGGCATTTTTGGCCGTTTCTAACCATTTTTGCAAATCCCTAAGCACTTGAAAGCCATTTTCGGCCATTTCTAACCCATTTTTGCAAATCTCTAAGCACTTCAAAGCCATTTTTAGCATTTCTAACCTGTTTTTGCAAATCTCTAAGCACTTTAAAGGCATTTTTAGCTTTTCTAACCCATTTTTACAAAACTCTAAGCACTTTAAAGCCATTTTTAGCATTTCTAACCCATTTTTGCAAAACCCTAAGCACTTTAAAGACATTTTCGGCCATTTCTAACCCATTTTTGCAAATCTCTACGCACTTCAAAGCCATTTTTAGCATTTCTAGCCCGTTTTTGCAAATCTCTAAGCACTTTAAATGCATTTTTAGCTTTTCTAACCCATTTTTACAAATCTCTAAGCACTTTAAAGCCATTTTTAGCATTTCTAACCCATTTTTGCAAATCCCTAAGCACTTTAAAGATATTTTTGGCATTTCTAACCCGTTTTTGCAAATCCCTAAGCTCTTTAAAGCCATTTTTAGCATTTCTAACCCGTTTTTGCACATCTCTAAGCACTTTTAAACCATTTTTGGCCATTTCTAACTCATGTTTGCTCATCCCTAAGCAATTTTGAATTGCATTTTTCGCTGTTTCTAACCCATTTTTGCAGATCTCTACGAACTTTTAAGCCTTTTTTGGCCTTTTCTATCCCGTCTGCACATCTCTAACCATTTTGAAGCCATTTTTGGCCATTTCTAACCCTTTTTTGCAAATCTCTAAGCACTTTAAAGCCATTTTTAGTATTTCTAACCCATTTTTGCAAATCTCTAAGCACTTTCAAGCCATTTTTAGCATTTCTAACCCATGTTTGCACATCTCTAAGCAATTTTGAATGGCATATTTGGCCGTTTCTAACCCTTGTTTGCACATCTCTAAGCAATTTTGAATGGCATTTTTGGCCGTTTCTAACCCATTTTTGCAAATCCCTAAGCACTTTAAAGCCTTTTTTGGCTTTTTCTTTCCAGTTTGCACATCTCTACCCATTTCAAAGCCATTTTTGGCCATTTCTAACCCTTTTTTGCTAATGTCTAAGCACTTTAAAGCCGTTTTGGCCATTTCTAACCAATTTTTGCAAATCCCAAAGCACTTTAAAGCCATTTTTGGCATTTGTAACCCATGTTTGCACATCTCTAAGCAATTTTGAATGGCATTTTTGGCCGTTTCTAACCCATTGTTGCAGATCTCTAAGCATTTTTAAGACTTTTTTGTCCTTTTCTATGCAGTTTGTGCATCTCTAACCATTTTGAAGCTATTTTTAGCATTTCTAACCCTTTTTTGCTAATGTCTAAGCAATTTCAAGCCATTTTTAGCATTTCTAACCCATGTTTGCACATCTCTAAGCAATTTTGAATGGCATTTTTGGCCGTTTCTAACCCATTGTTGCAAATCCCTAAGCACTTTAAAGCCATTTTCAGCATTTCTAACTCGTTATTGCACATCTCTATGCACTTTTAAGCCATTTTGGCCATTCCTAACCCATTTTTGCACATCTCTAAGCACTTTTAAACCATTTTTTGTCCATTTCTAACCCATGTTTGCACATCTCTAAGCAATTTTGAATGGCATTTTTGGCCGTTTCTAACCATTTTTGCAAATCCCTAAGCACTTTAAAGCCATTTTTGGCATTTCTAACCCGTTTTTGGAAATCTCTAAGCACTTTAAAGCCATGTTTGGCATTTCGAACCCATTTTTGCACATCTCTAAGCACTTTTAAACCATTTTTGGCCATTTCTAACCCATGCTTGCTCATCTCTAAGCAATTTTGAATGACATTTTTGGCCATTTCTAACCCATTTTTGCCGATCTCTACGAACTTTTAAGCCTTTTTTGGCCTTTTCTATCCCGTCTGCACATCTCTAACAATTTTGAAGCCATTTTTGGCCATTTCTAACTCATGTTTGCTCAGCCCTAAGCAATTCTGAATTGCATTTTTCGCTGTTTCTAACCCATTTTTGCAGATCTCTACGAACTTTTATGCCTTTTCTGGCCTTTTCTATCCAGTTTGCACACCTCTAACCATTTTGAAGCCATTTTTGGCCATTTCTAACCCTTTTTTGCTAATCTCTAAGCACTTTCAAGCCATTTTTAGCATTTCTAACCCATGTTTGCACATCTCTAAGCAATTTTGAATGGCATTTTTGGACGTTTCTAACCCTTGTTTGCACATCTCTAAGCAATTTTGAATGGCATTTTTGGCCGTTTCTAACCCATTTTTGCAAATCCCTAAGCACTTTAAAGCCTTTTTTGGCTTTTTTTTTTCCAGTTTGTACATCTCTAACCATTTTAAAGCCATTTTTGGCCATTTCTAACCCTTTTTTGCTAATGTCTAAGCACTTTAAAGCCATTTTTGGCATTTGTAACCCATGTTTGCACATCTCTAAGCAATTTTGAATGGCATTTTTGGCCGTTTCTAACCCATTGTTGCAGATCTCTAAGCATTTTTAAGACTTTTTTGGCTTCTTCTTTCCAGTTTGTACATCTCTAACCATTTTGAAGCCATTTTTGGCCATTTCTAACCCTTTTTTGCAAATCTCTAAGCACTTTAAAGCCATTTTTAGCATTTCTAACCCATGTTTGCACATCTCTAAGCAATTTTGAATGGCATTTTTGGACGTTTCTAACCCTTGTTTGCACATCTCTAAGCAATTTTGAATGGCATTTTTGGCCGTTTCTAACCCATTGTTGCAAATCCCTAAGCACTTTAAAGCCATTTTCAGCATTTCTAACTCGTTATTGCACATCTCTATGCACTTTTAAGCCATTTTGGCCATTCCTAACCCATTTTTGCACATCTCTAAGCACTTTTAAACCATTTTTTGTCCATTTCTAACCCATGTTTGCACATCTCTAAGCAATTTTGAATGGCATTTTTGGCCGTTTCTAACCATTTTTGCAAATCCCTAAGCACTTTAAAGCCATTTTTGGCATTTCTAACCCGTTTTTGGAAATCTCTAAGCACTTTAAAGCCATGTTTGGCATTTCGAACCCATTTTTGCACATCTCTAAGCACTTTTAAACCATTTTTGGCCATTTCTAACCCATGCTTGCTCATCTCTAAGCAATTTTGAATGACATTTTTGGCCATTTCTAACCCATTTTTGCCGATCTCTACGAACTTTTAAGCCTTTTTTGGCCTTTTCTATCCCGTCTGCACATCTCTAACAATTTTGAAGCCATTTTTGGCCATTTCTAACTCATGTTTGCTCAGCCCTAAGCAATTCTGAATTGCATTTTTCGCTGTTTCTAACCCATTTTTGCAGATCTCTACGAACTTTTATGCCTTTTCTGGCCTTTTCTATCCAGTTTGCACACCTCTAACCATTTTGAAGCCATTTTTGGCCATTTCTAACCCTTTTTTGCTAATCTCTAAGCACTTTCAAGCCATTTTTAGCATTTCTAACCCATGTTTGCACATCTCTAAGCAATTTTGAATGGCATTTTTGGACGTTTCTAACCCTTGTTTGCACATCTCTAAGCAATTTTGAATGGCATTTTTGGCCGTTTCTAACCCATTTTTGCAAATCCCTAAGCACTTTAAAGCCTTTTTTGGCTTTTTTTTTTCCAGTTTGTACATCTCTAACCATTTTAAAGCCATTTTTGGCCATTTCTAACCCTTTTTTGCTAATGTCTAAGCACTTTAAAGCCATTTTTGGCATTTGTAACCCATGTTTGCACATCTCTAAGCAATTTTGAATGGCATTTTTGGCCGTTTCTAACCCATTGTTGCAGATCTCTAAGCATTTTTAAGACTTTTTTGGCTTCTTCTTTCCAGTTTGTACATCTCTAACCATTTTGAAGCCATTTTTGGCCATTTCTAACCCTTTTTTGCAAATCTCTAAGCACTTTAAAGCCATTTTTAGCATTTCTAACCCATGTTTGCACATCTCTAAGCAATTTTGAATGGCATTTTTGGACGTTTCTAACCCTTGTTTGCACATCTCTAAGCAATTTTGAATGGCATTTTTGGCCGTTTCTAACCCATTTTTGCAAATCCCTAAGCACTTTAAAGCCTTTTTTGGCTTTTTTTTTTCCAGTTTGTACATCTCTAACCATTTTAAAGCCATTTTTGGCCATTTCTAACCCTTTTTGCTAATGTCTAAGCACTTTAAATCCATTTTCAGCATTTCTAACTCGTTATTGCACATCTCTATGCACTTTTAAGCCATTTTGGCCATTCCTAACCCATTTTTGCACATCTCTAATCACTTTTAAACCATTTTTTGTCCATTTCTAACCCATGTTTGCACATCTCTAAGCAATTTTGAATGGCATTTTTGGCCGTTTCTAACCATTTTTGCAAATCCCTAAGCACTTTAAAGCCATTTTTGGCATTTCTAACCCGTTTTTGGAAATCTCTAAGCACTTTTAAACCATTTTTTGTCCATTTCTAACCCATGTTTGCACATCTCTAAGCAATTTTGAATGGCATTTTTGGCCGTTTCTAACCCATTTTTGCAAATCCCTAAGCACTTTAAAGCCTTTTTTGGCTTTTTCTTTCCAGTTTGCACATCTCTACCCATTTCAAAGCCATTTTTGGCCATTTCTAACCCTTTTTTGCTAATGTCTAAGCACTTTAAAGCCATTTTGGCCATTTCTAACCAATTTTTGCAAATCCCAAAGCACTTTAAAGCCATTTTTGGCATTTGTAACCCATGTTTGCACATCTCTAAGCAATTTTGAATATCATTTTTGGCCGTTTCTAACCCATTGTTGCAGATCTCTAAGCATTTTTAAGACTTTTTTGGCTTTTTCTTTCCAGTTTGCACATCTCTAACCATTTTGAAGCCATTTTTGGCCATTTCTAACCCTTTTTTGCTAATGTCTAAGCACTTTAAAGCCATTTTGGCCATTTTTAGCATTTCTAACCCATGTTTGCACATCTCGAAGCAATTTTGAATGGCATTTTTGGCCGTTTCTAACCCATTTTTGCAAATCCCTATGCACTTTAAAGCCATTTTCAGCATTTCTAACTCGTTATTGCACATCTCTATGCACTTTTAAGCCATTTTGGCCATTCCTAACCCATTTTTGCACATCTCTAAGCACTTTTAAACCATTTTTTGTCCATTTCTAACCCATGTTTGCACATCTCTAAGCAATTTTGAATGGCATTTTTGGCCGTTTCTAACCCATTTTTGCAAATCCCTAAGCACGTTAAAGCCTTTTTTGGCTTTTTTTTTTCCAGTTTGTACATCTCTAACCATTTTAAAGCCATTTTTGGCCATTTCTAACCCTTTTTTGCTAATGTCTAAGCACTTTAAAGCCATTTTCAGCATTTCTAACTCGTTATTGCACATCTCTATGCACTTTTAAGCCATTTTGGCCATTCCTAACCCATTTTTGCACATCTCTAATCACTTTTAAACCATTTTTTGTCCATTTCTAACCCATGTTTGCACATCTCTAAGCAATTTTGAATGGCATTTTTGGCCGTTTCTAACCATTTTTGCAAATCCCTAAGCACTTTAAAGCCATTTTTGGCATTTCTAACCCGTTTTTGGAAATCTCTAAGCACTTTAAAGCCATGTTTGGCATTTCGAACCCATTTTTGCACATCTCTAAGCACTTTTAAACCATTTTTGGCCATTTCTAACCCATGCTTGCTCATCTCTAAGCAATTTTGAATGACATTTTTGGCCATTTCTAACCCATTTTTGCTGATCTCTACGAACTTTTAAGCCTTTTTTGGCCTTTTCTATCCCGTCTGCACATCTCTAACAATTTTGAAGCCATTTTTGGCCATTTCTAACTCATGTTTGCTCATCCCTAAGCAATTCTGAATTGCATTTTTCGCTGTTTCTATCCCATTTTTGCAGATCTCTACGAACTTTTATGCCTTTTTTGGCCTTTTCTATCCAGTTTGCACACCTCTAACCATTTTGAAGCCATTTTTGGCCATTTCTAACCCTTTTTTGCAAATCTCTAAGCACTTTAAAGCCATTTTTAGCATTTCTAACCCATGTTTGCACATCTCTAAGCAATTTTGAATGGCATTTTTGGACGTTTCTAACCCTTGTTTGCACATCTCTAAGCAATTTTGAATGGCATTTTTGGCCGTTTCTAACCCATTTTTGCAAATCCCTAAGCACTTTAAAGCCTTTTTTGGCTTTTTTTTTTCCAGTTTGTACATCTCTAACCATTTTAAAGCCATTTTTGGCCATTTCTAACCCATTTTTGCTAATGTCTAAGCACTTTAAATCCATTTTCAGCATTTCTAACTCGTTATTGCACATCTCTATGCACTTTTAAGCCATTTTGGCCATTCCTAACCCATTTTTGCACATCTCTAATCACTTTTAAACCATTTTTTGTCCATTTCTAACCCATGTTTGCACATCTCTAAGCAATTTTGAATGGCATTTTTGGCCGTTTCTAACCATTTTTGCAAATCCCTAAGCACTTGAAAGCCATTTTTGGCATTTCTAACCCGTTTTTGGAAATCTCTAAGCACTTTTAAACCATTTTTTGTCCATTTCTAACCCATGTTTGCACATCTCTAAGCAGTTTTGAATGGCATTTTTGGCCGTTTCTAACCCATTTTTGCAAATCCCTAAGCACTTTAAAGCCTTTTTTGGCTTTTTCTTTCCAGTTTGCACATCTCTACCCATTTCAAAGCCATTTTTGGCCATTTCTAACCCTTTTTTGCTAATGTCTAAGCACTTTAAAGCCATTTTGGCCATTTCTAACCAATTTTTGCAAATCCCAAAGCACTTTAAAGCCATTTTTGGCATTTGTAACCCATGTTTGCACATCTCTAAGCAATTTTGAATGGCATTTTTGGCCGTTTCTAACCCATTGTTGCAGATCTCTAAGCATTTTTAAGACTTTTTTGGCTTTTTCTTTCCAGTTTGCACATCTCTAACCATTTTGAAGCCATTTTTGGCCATTTCTAACCCTTTTTTGCTAATCTCTAAGCACTTTAAAGCCATTTTTAGCATTTCTAACCCATGTTTGCACATCTCTAAGCAATTTTGAATGACATTTTTGGCCATTTCTAACCCATTTTTGCCGATCTCTACGAACTTTTAAGCCTTTTTTGGCCTTTTCTATCCCGTCTGCACATCTCTAACAATTTTGAAGCCATTTTTGGCCATTCCTAACCCATTTTTGCACATCTCTAAGCACTTTTAAACCATTTTTTGTCCATTTCTAACCCATGTTTGCACATCTCTAAGCAATTTTGAATGGCATTTTTGGCCGTTTCTAACCATTTTTGCAAATCCCTAAGCACTTTAAAGCCATTTTTGGCATTTCTAACCCGTTTTTGGAAATCTCTAAGCACTTTAAAGCCATGTTTGGCATTTCGAACCCATTTTTGCACATCTCTAAGCACTTTTAAACCATTTTTGGCCATTTCTAACCCATGCTTGCTCATCTCTAAGCAATTTTGAATGACATTTTTGGCCATTTCTAACCCATTTTTGCCGATCTCTACGAACTTTTAAGCCTTTTTTGGCCTTTTCTATCCTGTCTGCACATCTCTAACAATTTTGAAGCCATTTTTGGCCATTTCTAACTCATGTTTGCTCATCCCTAAGCAATTCTGAATTGCATTTTTCGCTGTTTCTATCCCATTTTTGCAGATCTCTACGAACCTTTATGCCTTTTCTGGCCTTTTCTATCCAGTTTGCACACCTCTAACCATTTTGAAGCCATTTTTGGCCATTTCTAACCCTTTTTTGCAAATCTCTAAGCACTTTCAAGCCATTTTTAGCATTTCTAACCCATGTTTGCACATCTCTAAGCAATTTTGAATGGCATTTTTGGACGTTTCTAACCCTTGTTTGCACATCTCTAAGCAATTTTGAATGGCATTTTTGGCCGTTTCTAACCCATTGTTGCAGATCTCTAAGCATTTTTAAGACTTTTTTGGCTTTTTCTTTCCAGTTTGAACATCTCTAACCATTTTGAAGCCATTTTTGGCCATTTCTAACCCTTTTTTGCTAATGTCTAAGCACTTTAAAGCCATTTTTGGCATTTGTAACCCATGTTTGCACATCTCTAAGCAATTTTGAATGGCATTTTTGGCCGTTTCTAACCCATTGTTGCAGATCTCTAAGCATTTTTAAGACTTTTTTGGCTTCTTCTTTCCAGTTTGTACATCTCTAACCATTTTGAAGCCATTTTTGGCCATTTCTAACCCTTTTTTGCTAATCTCTAAGCACTTTAAAGCCATTTTTAGCATTTCTAACCCATGCTTGCACATCTCTAAGCAATTTTGAATGACATTTTTGGCCATTTCTAACCCATTTTTGCCGATCTCTACGAACTTTTTAGCCTTTTTTGGCCTTTTCTATCCCGTCTGCACATCTCTAACAATTTTGAAGCCATTTTTGGCCATTTCTAACTCATGTTTGCTCATCCCTAAGCAATTCTGAATTGCATTTTTCGCTGTTTCTAACCCATTTTTGCAGATCTCTACGAACGTTTATGCCTTTTTTGGCCTTTTCTATCCAGTTTGCACACCTCTAACCATTTTGAAGCCATTTTTGGCCATTTCTAACCCTTTTTTGCAAATCTCTAAGCACTTTAAAGCCATTTTTAGCATTTCTAACCCATTTTTGCAAATCTCTAAGCACTTTCAAGCCATTTTTAGCATTTCTAACCCATGTTTGCACATCTCTAAGCAATTTTGAATGGCATTTTTGGACGTTTCTAACCCTTGTTTGCACATCTCTAAGCAATTTTGAATGGCATTTTTGGCCGTTTCTAACCCATTTTTGCAAATCCCTAAGCACTTTAAAGCCTTTTTTCGCTTTTTTTTTTCCAGTTTGTACATCTCTAACCATTTTAAAGCCATTTTTGGCCATTTCTAACCTTTTTTTGCTAATGTCTAAGCACTTTAAAGCCATTTTTGGCATTTGTAACCCATGTTTGCACATCTCTAAGCAATTTTGAATGGCATTTTTGGCCGTTTCTAACCCATTGTTGCAGATCTCTAAGCATTTTTAAGACTTTTTTGGCTTTTTCTTTCCAGTTTGCTCATCTCTAACCATTTTGAAGCCATTTTTGGCCATTTCTAACCCTTTTTTGCTAATCTCTAAGCACTTTAAAGTCATTTTTAGCATTTCTAACCCATGTTTGCACATCTCGAAGCAATTTTGAATGGCATTTTTGGCCGTTTCTAACCCATTTTTGCAAATCCCTAAGCACTTTAAAGCCATTTTCAGCATTTCTAACTCGTTATTGCACATCTCTATGCACTTTTAAGCCATTTTGGCCATTCCTAACCCATTTTTGCACATCTCTAAGCACTTTTAAACCATTTTTTGTCCATTTCTAACCCATGTTTGCACATCTCTAAGCAATTTTGAATGGCATTTTTGGCCGTTTCTAACCCATTTTTGCAAATCCCTAAGCACTTTAAAGCCTTTTTTGGCTTTTTTTTTTTCCAGTTTGTACATCTCTAACCATTTTAAAGCCATTTTTGGCCATTTCTAACCCTTTTTTGCTAATGTCTAAGCACTTTAAAGCCATTTTCAGCATTTCTAACTCGTTATTGCACATCTCTATGCACTTTTAAGCCATTTTGGCCATTCCTAACCCATTTTTGCACATCTCTAATCAATTTTAAACCATTTTTTGTCCATTTCTAACCCATGTTTGCACATCTCTAAGCAATTTTGAATGGCATTTTTGGCCGTTTCTAACCATTTTTGCAAATCCCTAAGCACTTTAAAGCCATTTTTGGCATTTCTAACCCGTTTTTGGAAATCTCTAAGCACTTTAAAGCCATGTTTGGCATTTCGAACCCATTTTTGCACATCTCTAAGCACTTTTAAACCATTTTTAGCATTTCTAACCCATGTTTGCACATCTCTAAGCAATTTTGAATGACATTTTTGGCCATTTCTAACCCATTTTTGCCGATCTCTACGAACTTTTAAGCCTTTTTTGGCCTTTTCTATCCCGTCTGCACATCTCTAACAATTTTGAAGCCATTTTTGGCCATTTCTAACTCATGTTTGCTCATCCCTAAGCAATTCTGAATTGCATTTTTCGCTGTTTCTAACCCATTTTTGCAGATCTCTACGAACTTTTATGCCTTTTTTGGCCTTTTCTATCCAGTTTGCACACCTCTAACCATTTTGAAGCCATTTTTGGCCATTTCTAACCCTTTTTTGCTAATCTCTAAGCACTTTCAAGCCATTTTTAGCATTTCTAACCCATGTTTGCACATCTCTAAGCAATTTTGAATGGCATTTTTGGACGTTTCTAACCCTTGTTTGCACATCTCTAAGCAATTTTGAATGGCATTTTTGGCCGTTTCTAACCCATTGTTGCAAATTCCTAAGCACTTTAAAGCCTTTTTTGGCTTTTTTTTTTTCAGTTTGTACATCTCTAACCATTTTAAAGCCATTTTTGGCCATTTCTAACCCTTTTTTGCTAATCTCTAAGCACTTTAAAGCCATTTTTAGCATTTCTAACCCATGTTTGCACATCTCTAAGCAATTTTGAATGACATTTTTGGCCATTTCTAACCCATTTTTGCCGATCTCTACGAACTTTTAAGCCTTTTTTGGCCTTTTCTATCCCGTCTGCACATCTCTAACAATTTTGAAGCCATTTTTGGCCATTTCTAACTCATGTTTGCTCATCCCTAAGCAATTCTGAATTGCATTTTTCGCTGTTTCTAACCCATTTTTGCAGATCTCTACGAACTTTTATGCCTTTTTTGGCCTTTTCTATCCAGTTTGCACACCTCTAACCATTTTGAAGCCATTTTTGGCCATTTCTAACCCTTTTTTGCAAATCTCTAAGCACTTTAAAGCCATTTTTAGCATTTCTAACCCATTTTTGCAAATCTCTAAGCACTTTCAAGCCATTTTTAGCATTTCTAACCCATGTTTGCACATCTCTAAGCAATTTTGAATGGCATTTTTGGCCGTTTCTAACCCATTTTTGCAAATCCCTAAGCACTTTAAAGCCTTTTTTGGCTTTTTTTTTTTCCAGTTTGTACATCTCTAACCATTTTAAAGCCATTTTTGGCCATTTCTAACCTTTTTTTGCACATCTCTAAGCACTTTTAAACCATTTTTTGTCCATTTCTAACCCATGTTTGCACATCTCTAAGCAATTTTGAATGGCATTTTTGGCCGTTTCTAACCCATTGTTGCAGATCTCTAAGCATTTTTAAGACTTTTTTGGCTTTTTCTTTCCAGTTTGCACATCTCTAACCATTTTGAAGCCATTTTTGGCCATTTCTAGCCCTTTTTTGCTAATGTCTAAGCACTTTCAAGCCATTTTTAGCATTTCTAACCCATATTTGCACATCTCGAAGCAATTTTGAATGGCATTTTTGGACGTTTCTAACCCATGTTTGCACATCTCTAAGCAATTTTGAATGGCATTTTTGGCCGTTTCTAACCCATTTTTGCAAATCCCTAAGCACTTTAAAGCCATTTTCAGCATTTCTAACTCGTTATTGCACATCTCTATGCACTTTTAAGCCATTTTGGCCATTCCTAACCCTTTTTTGCTAATGTCTAAGCACTTTAAAGCCATTTTTTGTCCATTTCTAACCCATGTTTGCACATCTCTAAGCAATTTTGAATGGCATTTTTGGCCGTTTCTAACCCATTGTTGCAGATCTCTAAGCATTTTTAAGACTTTTTTGGCTTTTTCTTTCCAGTTTGCACATCTCTAACCATTTTGAAGCCATTTATGGCCATTTCTAACCCTTTTTTGCTAATCTCTAAGCACTTTAAAGCCATTTTTAGCATTTCTAACCCATGTTTGCACATCTCTAAGCAATTTTGAATGACATTTTTGGCCATTTCTAACCCATTTTTGCCGATCTCTACGAACTTTTAAGCCTTTTTTGGCCTTTTCTATCCCGTCTGCACATCTCTAACAATTTTGAAGCCATTTTTGGCCATTTCTAACTCATGTTTGCTCATCCCTAAGCAATTCTGAATTGCATTTTTCGCTGTTTCTAACCCATTTTTGCAGATCTCTACGAACTTTTATGCCTTTTTTGGCCTTTTCTATCCAGTTTGCTCACCTCTAACCATTTTGAAGCCATTTTTGGCCATTTCTAACCCTTTTTTGCTAATGTCTAAGCACTTTAAAGCCATTTTCAGCATTTCTAACTCGTTATTGCACATCTCTATGCACTTTTAAGCCATTTTGGCCATTCCTAACCCATTTTTGCACATCTCTAATCACTTTTAAACCATTTTTTGTCCATTTCTAACCCATGTTTGCACATCTCTAAGCAATTTTGAATGGCATTTTTGGCCGTTTCTAACCATTTTTGCAAATCCCTAAGCACTTTAAAGCCATTTTTGGCATTTCTAACCCGTTTTTGGAAATCTCTAAGCACTTTAAAGCCATGTTTGGCATTTCGAACCCATTTTTGCACATCTCTAAGCACTTTTAAACCATTTTTGGCCATTTCTAACCCATGCTTGCTCATCTCTAAGCAATTTTGAATGACATTTTTGGCCATTTCTAACCCATTTTTGCCGATCTCTACGAACTTTTAAGCCTTTTTTGGCCTTTTCTATCCCGTCTGCACATCTCTAACAATTTTGAAGCCATTTTTGGCCATTTCTAACTCATGTTTGCTCATCCCTAAGCAATTCTGAATTGCATTTTTCGCTGTTTCTATCCCATTTTTGCAGATCTCTACGAACTTTTATGCCTTTTTTGGCCTTTTCTATCCAGTTTGCACACCTCTAACCATTTTGAAGCCATTTTTGGCCATTTCTAACCCATTTTTGCAAATCTCTAAGCACTTTAAAGCCATTTTTAGCATTTCTAACCCATTTTTGCAAATCTCTAAGCACTTTCAAGCCATTTTTAGCATTTCTAACCCATGTTTGCACATCTCTAAGCAATTTTGAATGGCATTTTTGGCCGTTTCTAACCCATTTTTGCAAATCCCTAAGCACTTTAAAGCCTTTTTTGGCTTTTTTTTTTCCAGTTTGTTCATCTCTAACCATTTTAAAGCCATTTTTGGCCATTTCTAACCCTTTTTTGCTAATGTCTAAGCACTTTAAAGCCATTTTCAGCATTTCTAACTCGTTATTGCACATCTCTAAGCACTTTTAGGCCATTTTGGCCATTCCTAACCCATTTTTGCACATCTCTAATCACTTTTAAACCATTTTTTGTCCATTTCTAACCCATGTTTGCACATCTCTAAGCAATTTTGAATGGCATTTTTGGCCGTTTCTAACCATTTTTGCAAATCCCTAAGCACTTTAAAGCCATTTTTAGCATTTCTAACCCATGTTTGCACATCTCTAAGCAATTTTGAATGACATTTTTGGCCATTTCTAACCCATTTTTGCCGATCTCTACGAACTTTTAAGCCTTTTTTGGCCTTTTCTATCCCGTCTGCACATCTCTAACAATTTTGAAGCCATTTTTGGCCATTTCTAACTCATGTTTGCTCATCCCTAAGCAATTCTGAATTGCATTTTTCGCTGTTTCTAACCCATTTTTGCAGATCTCTACGAACTTTTATGCCTTTTTTGGCCTTTTCTATCCAGTTTGCACACCTCTAACCATTTTGAAGCCATTTTTGGCCATTTCTAACCCTTTTTTGCAAATCTCTAAGCACTTTAAAGCCATTTTTAGCATTTCTAACCCATTTTTGCAAATCTCTAAGCACTTTCAAGCCATTTTTAGCATTTCTAACCCATGTTTGCACATCTCTAAGCAATTTTGAATGGCATTTTTGGACGTTTCTAACCCTTGTTTGCACATCTCTAAGCAATTTTGAATGGCATTTTTGGCCGTTTCTAACCCATTTTTGCAAATCCCTAAGCACTTTAAAGCCTTTTTTGGCTTTTTTTTTTTCCAGTTTGTACATCTCTAACCATTTTAAAGCCATTTTTGGCCATTTCTAACCCTTTTTTGCTAATGTCTAAGCACTTTAAAGCCATTTTTGGCATTTGTAACCCATGTTTGCACATCTCTAAGCAATTTTGAATGGCATTTTCGGCCGTTTCTAACCCATTGTTGCAGATCTCTAAGCATTTTTAAGACTTTTTTGGCTTTTTCTTTCCAGTTTGCACATCTCTAACCATTTTGAAGCCATTTTTGGCCATTTCTAACCCTTTTTTGCTAATCTCTAAGCACTTTAAAGCCATTTTTAGCATTTCTAACCCATGTTTGCACATCTCTAAGCAATTTTGAATGACATTTTTGGCCATTTCTAACCCATTTTTGCCGATCTCTACGAACTTTTAAGCCTTTTTTGGCCTTTTCTATCCCGTCTGCACATCTCTAACAATTTTGAAGCCATTTTTGGCCATTTCTAACTCATGTTTGCTCATCCCTAAGCAATTCTGAATTGCATTTTTCGCTGTTTCTAACCCATTTTTGCAGATCTCTACGAACTTTTATGCCTTTTTTGGCCTTTTCTATCCAGTTTGCACACCTCTAACCATTTTGAAGCCATTTTTGGCCATTTCTAACCCTTTTTTGCAAATCTCTAAGCACTTTAAAGCCATTTTGGCCATTTCTAACCAATTTTTGCAAATCCCAAAGCACTTTAAAGCCATTTTTGGCATTTGTAACCCATGTTTGCACATCTCTAAGCAATTTTGAATGGCATTTTTGGCCGTTTCTAACCCATTGTTGCAGATCTCTAAGCATTTTTAAGACTTTTTTGGCTTTTTCTTTCCAGTTTGCACATCTCTAACCATTTTGAAGCCATTTTTGGCCATTTCTAACCCTTTTTTGCTAATCTCTAAGCACTTTAAAGCCATTTTTAGCATTTCTAACCCATGTTTGCACATCTCTAAGCAATTTTGAATGACATTTTTGGCCATTTCTAACCCATTTTTGCCGATCTCTACGAACTTTTAAGCCTTTTTTGGCCTTTTCTATCCCGTCTGCACATCTCTAACAATTTTGAAGCCATTTTTGGCCATTTCTAACTCATGTTTGCTCATCCCTAAGCAATTCTGAATTGCATTTTTCGCTGTTTCTATCCCATTTTTGCAGATCTCTACGAACTTTTATGCCTTTTTTGGCCTTTTCTATCCAGTTTGCACACCTCTAACCATTTTGAAGCCATTTTTGGCCATTTCTAACCCTTTTTTGCAAATCTCTAAGCACTTTAAAGCCATTTTGGCCATTTCTAACCAACTTTTGCAAATCCCAAAGCACTTTAAAGCCATTTTTGGCATTTGTAACCCATGTTTGCACATCTCTAAGCAATTTTGAATGGCATTTTTGGCCGTTTCTAACCCATTGTTGCAGATCTCTAAGCATTTTTAAGACTTTTTTGTCCTTTTCTATGCAGTTTGTGCATCTCTAACCATTTTGAAGCCATTTTTGGCCATTTCTAACTCATGTTTGCTAATCTCTAAGCACTTTCAAGCCTTTTTTAGCATTTCTAACCCATGTTTGCACATCTCGAAGCAATTTTGAATGGCATTTTTGGACGTTTCTAACCCATGTTTGCACATCTCTAAGCAATTTTGAATGGCATTTTTGGCCGTTTCTAACCCATTTTTGCAAATCCCTAAGCACTTTAAAGCCATTTTCAGCATTTCTAACTCGTTATTGCACATCTCTATGCACTTTTAAGCCATTTTGGCCATTCCTAACCCATTTTTGCACATCTCTAAGCACTTTTAAACCATTTTTTGTCCATTTCTAACCCATGTTTGCACATCTCTAAGCAACTTTGAATGGCATTTTTGGCCGTTTCTAACCATTTTTGCAAATCCCTAAGCACTTTAAAGCCATTTTTGGCATTTCTAACCCGTTTTTGGAAATCTCTAAGCACTTTAAAGCCATGTTTGGCATTTCGAACCCATTTTTGCACATCTCTAAGCACTTTTAAACCATTTTTGGCCATTTCTAACCCATGCTTGCTCATCTCTAAGCAATTTTGAATGACATTTTTGGCCATTTCTAACCCATTTTTGCCGATCTCTACGAACTTTTAAGCCTTTTTTGGCCTTTTCTATCCCGTCTGCACATCTCTAACAATTTTGAAGCCATTTTTGGCCATTTCTAACTCATGTTTGCTCATCCCTAAGCAATTCTGAATTGCATTTTTCGCTGTTTCTAACCCATGTTTGCACATCTCTACGAACTTTTATGCCTTTTCTGGAATTTTCTATCCAGTTTGCACATCTCTAACCATTTTGAAGCCATTTTTGGCCATTTCTAACCCTTTTTTGCAAATCTCGAAGCACTTTAAAGCCATTTTTAGCATTTCTAACCCATTTTTGCAAATCTCTAAGCACTTTCAAGCCATTTTTAGCATTTCTAACCCATGATTGCACATCTCTAAGCAATTTTGAATGGCATTTTTGGACGTTTCTAACCCTTGTTTGCACATCTCTAAGCAATTTTGAATGGCATTTTTGGCCGTTTCTAACCCATTTTTGCAAATCCCTAAGCACTTTAAAGCCTTTTTTGGCTTTTTCTTTCCAGTTTGCACATCTCTACCCATTTCAAAGCCATTTTTGGCCATTTCTAACCCTTTTTTGCTAATGTCTAAGCACTTTAAAGCCATTTTGGCCATTTCTAACCAATTTTTGCAAATCCCAAAGCACTTTAAAGCCATTTTTGGCATTTGTAACCCATGTTTGCACATCTCTAAGCAATTTTGAATGGCATTTTTGGCCGTTTCTATCCCATTTTTGCAGATCTCTAAGCATTTTTAAGACTTTTTTGTCCTTTTCTATGCAGTTTGTGCATCTCTAACCATTTTGAAGCCATTTTTGGCCATTTCTAACCCTTTTTTGCTAATGTCTAAGCACTTTCAAGCCATTTTTAGCATTTCTAACCCATGTTTGCACATCTCGAAGCAATTTTGAATGGCATTTTTAGCATTTCTATCCCATGTTTGCACATCTCGAAGCAATTTTGAATGGCATTTTTGGCCGTTTCTAACCCATTTTTGCAAATCCCTAAGCACTTTAAAGCCATTTTCAGCATTTCTAACTCGTTATTGCACATCTCTATGCACTTTTAAGCCATGTTTGGCATTTCGAACCCATTTTTGCACATCTCTAAGCACTTTTAAACCATTTTTTGTCCATTTCTAACCCATGTTTGCACATCTCTAAGCAATTTTGAATGGCATTTTTGGCCGTTTCTAACCATTTTTGCAAATCCCTAAGCACTTTAAAGCCATTTTCGGCCATTTCTAACCCATTTTTGCAAATCTCTAAGCACTTCAAAGCCATTTTTAGCATTTCTAACCTGTTTTTGCAAATCTCTAAGCACTTTAAAGGCATTTTTAGCTTTTCTAACCCATTTTTACAAAACTCTAAGCACTTTAAAGCCATTTTTAGCATTTCTAACCCATTTTTGCAAAACCCTAAGCACTTTAAAGACATTTTCGGCCATTTCTAACCCATTTTTGCAAATCTCTACGCACTTCAAAGCCATTTTTAGCATTTCTAGCCCGTTTTTGCAAATCTCTAAGCACTTTAAATGCATTTTTAGCTTTTCTAACCCATTTTTGCAAATCCCTAAGCACTTTAAAGATATTTTTGGCATTTCTAACCCGTTTTTGCAAATCCCTAAGCACTTTAAAGCCATTTTTAGCATTTCTAACCCGTTTTTGCACATCTCTAAGCACTTTTAAACCATTTTTGGCCATTTCTAACTCATGTTTGCTCATCCCTAAGCAATTTTGAATTGCATTTTTCGCTGTTTCTAACCCATTTTTGCAGATCTCTACGAACTTTTAAGCCTTTTTTGGCCTTTTCTATCCCGTCTGCACATCTCTAACCATTTTGAAGCCATTTTTGGCCATTTCTAACCCTTTTTTGCAAATCTCTAAGCACTTTAAAGCCATTTTTAGTATTTCTAACCCATTTTTGCAAATCTCTAAGCACTTTCAAGCCATTTTTAGCATTTCTAACCCATGTTTGCACATCTCTAAGCAATTTTGAATGGCATTTTTGGCCGTTTCTAACCCATGTTTGCAAATCCCTAAGCACTTTAAAGCCTTTTTTGGCTTTTTCTTTCCAGATTGCACATCTCTACCCATTTCAAAGCCATTTTTGGCCATTTCTAACCCATTTTTGCTAATGTCTAAGCACTTTAAAGCCATTTTGGCCATTTCTAACCAATTTTTGCAAATCCCAAAGCACTTTAAAGCCATTTTTGGCATTTGTAACCCATGTTTGCACATCTCTAAGCAATTTTGAATGGCATTTTTGGCCGTTTCTAACCCATTGTTGCAGATCTCTAAGCATTTTTAAGACTTTTTTGTCCTTTTCTATGCAGTTTGTGCATCTCTAACCATTTTGAAGCTATTTTTAGCATTTCTAACCCTTTTTTGCTAATGTCTAAGCAATTTCAAGCCATTTTTAGCATTTCTAACCCATGTTTGCACATCTCTAAGCAATTTTGAATGGCATTTTTGGCCGTTTCTAACCCATTGTTGCAAATCCCTAAGCACTTTAAAGCCATTTTCAGCATTTCTAACTCGTTATTGCACATCTCTATGCACTTTTAAGCCATTTTGGCCATTCCTAACCCATTTTTGCACATCTCTAAGCACTTTTAAACCATTTTTTGTCCATTTCTAACCCATGTTTGCACATCTCTAAGCAATTTTGAATGGCATTTTTGGCCGTTTCTAACCATTTTTGCAAATCCCTAAGCACTTTAAAGCCATTTTTGGCATTTCTAACCCGTTTTTGGAAATCTCTAAGCACTTTAAAGCCATGTTTGGCATTTCGAACCCATTTTTGCACATCTCTAAGCACTTTTAAACCATTTTTGGCCATTTCTAACCCATGCTTGCTCATCTCTAAGCAATTTTGAATGACATTTTTGGCCATTTCTAACCCATTTTTGCCGATCTCTACGAACTTTTAAGCCTTTTTTGGCCTTTTCTATCCCGTCTGCACATCTCTAACAATTTTGAAGCCATTTTTGGCCATTTCGAACTCATGTTTGCTCATCCCTAAGCAATTCTGAATTGCATTTTTCGCTGTTTCTAACCCATTTTTGCAGATCTCTACGAACTTTTATGCCTTTTCTGGCCTTTTCTATCCAGTTTGCACACCTCTAACCATTTTGAAGCCATTTTTGGCCATTTCTAACCCTTTTTTGCTAATCTCTAAGCACTTTCAAGCCATTTTTAGCATTTCTAACCCATGTTTGCACATCTCTAAGCAATTTTGAATGGCATTTTTGGACGTTTCTAACCCTTGTTTGCACATCTCTAAGCAATTTTGAATGGCATTTTTGGCCGTTTCTAACCCATTTTTGCAAATCCCTAAGCACTTTAAAGCCTTTTTTGGCTTTTTTTTTTCCAGTTTGTACATCTCTAACCATTTTAAAGCCATTTTTGGCCATTTCTAACCTTTTTTTGCTAATGTCTAAGCACTTTAAAGCCATTATTGGCATTTGTAACCCATGTTTGCACATCTCTAAGCAATTTTGAATGGCATTTTTGGCCGTTTCTAACCCATTGTTGCAGATCTCTAAGCATTTTTAAGACTTTTTTGGCTTTTTCTTTCCAGTTTGCACATCTCTAACCATTTTGAAGCCATTTTTGGCCATTTCTAACCCTTTTTTGCTAATCTCTAAGCACTTTAAAGCCATTTTTAGCATTTCTAACCCATGTTTGCACATCTCTAAGCAATTTTGAATGACATTTTTGGCCATTTCTAACCCATTTTTGCCGATCTCTACGAACTTTTAAGCCTTTTTTGGCCTTTTCTATCCCGTCTGCACATCTCTAACAATTTTGAAGCCATTTTTGGCCATTTCTAACTCATGTTTGCTCATCCCTAAGCAGTTCTGAATTGCATTTTTCGCTGTTTCTAACCCATTTTTGCAGATCTCTACGAACTTTTATGCCTTTTTTGGCCTTTTCTATCCAGTTTGCACACCTCTAACCATTTTGAAGCCATTTTTGGCCATTTCTAACCCTTTTTTGCAAATCTCTAAGCACTTTAAAGCCATTTTTAGCATTTCTAACCCATTTTTGCAAATCTCTAAGCACTTTCAAGCCATTTTTAGCATTTCTAACCCATGTTTGCACATCTCTAAGCAATTTTGAATGGCATTTTTGGACGTTTCTAACCCTTGTTTGCACATCTCTAAGCAATTTTGAATGGCATTTTTGGCCGTTTCTAACCCATTTTTGCAAATCCCTAAGCACTTTAAAGCCTTTTTTCGCTTTTTTTTTTCCAGTTTGTACATCTCTAACCATTTTAAAGCCATTTTTGGCCATTTCTAACCTTTTTTTGCTAATGTCTAAGCACTTTAAAGCCATTTTTGGCATTTGTAACCCATGTTTGCACATCTCTAAGCAATTTTGAATGGCATTTTTGGCCGTTTCTAACCCATTGTTGCAGATCTCTAAGCATTTTTAAGACTTTTTTGGCTTTTTCTTTCCAGTTTGCTCATCTCTAACCATTTTGAAGCCATTTTTGGCCATTTCTAACCCTTTTTTGCTAATCTCTAAGCACTTTAAAGTCATTTTTAGCATTTCTAACCCATGTTTGCACATCTCGAAGCAATTTTGAATGGCATTTTTGGCCGTTTCTAACCCATTTTTGCAAATCCCTAAGCACTTTAAAGCCATTTTCAGCATTTCTAACTCGTTATTGCACATCTCTATGCACTTTTAAGCCATTTTGGCCATTCCTAACCCATTTTTGCACATCTCTAAGCACTTTTAAACCATTTTTTGTCCATTTCTAACCCATGTTTGCACATCTCTAAGCAATTTTGAATGGCATTTTTGGCCGTTTGTAACCCATTTTTGCAAATCCCTAAGCACTTTAAAGCCTTTTTTGGCTTTTTTTTTTTCCAGTTTGTACATCTCTAACCATTTTAAAGCCATTTTTGGCCATTTCTAACCCTTTTTTGCTAATGTCTAAGCACTTTAAAGCCATTTTCAGCATTTCTAACTCGTTATTGCACATCTCTATGCACTTTTAAGCCATTTTGGCCATTCCTAACCCATTTTTGCACATCTCTAATCAATTTTAAACCATTTTTTGTCCATTTCTAACCCATGTTTGCACATCTCTAAGCAATTTTGAATGGCATTTTTGGCCGTTTCTAACCATTTTTGCAAATCCCTAAGCACTTTAAAGCCATTTTTGGCATTTCTAACCCGTTTTTGGAAATCTCTAAGCACTTTAAAGCCATGTTTGGCATTTCGAACCCATTTTTGCACATCTCTAAGCACTTTTAAACCATTTTTGGCCATTTCTAACCCATGCTTGCTCATCTCTAAGCAATTTTGAATGACATTTTTGGCCATTTCTAACCCATTTTTGCTGATCTCTACGAACTTTTAAGCCTTTTTTGGCCTTTTCTATCCCGTCTGCACATCTCTAACAATTTTGAAGCCATTTTTGGCCATTTCTAACTCATGTTTGCTCATCCCTAAGCAATTCTGAATTGCATTTTTCGCTGTTTCTATCCCATTTTTGCAGATCTCTACGAACTTTTATGCCTTTTTTGGCCTTTTCTATCCAGTTTGCACACCTCTAACCATTTTGAAGCCATTTTTGGCCATTTCTAACCCTTTTTTGCAAATCTCTAAGCACTTTAAAGCCATTTTTAGCATTTCTAACCCATTTTTGCAAATCTCTAAGCACTTTCAAGCCATTTTTAGCATTTCTAACCCATGTTTGCACATCTCTAAGCAATTTTGAATGGCATTTTTGGCCGTTTCTAACCCATTTTTGCAAATCCCTAAGCACTTTAAAGCCTTTTTTTGGCTTTTTTTTTTTCCAGTTTGTACATCTCTAACCATTTTAAAGCCATTTTTGGCCATTTCTAACCCTTTTTTGCACATCTCTATGCACTTTTAAGCCATTTTGGCCATTCCTAACCCATTTTTGCACATCTCTAAGCACTTTTAAACAATTTTTTGTCCATTTCTAACCCATGTTTGCACATCTCTAAGCAATTTTGAATGGCATTTTTGGCCGTTTCTAACCCATTTTTGCAAATCCCTAAGCACTTTAAAGCCTTTTTTGGCTTTTTTTTTTTCCAGTTTGTACATCTCTAACCATTTTAAAGCCATTTTTGGCCATTTCTAACCCTTTTTTGCTAATGTCTAAGCACTTTAAAGCCATTTTCAGCATTTCTAACTCGTTATTGCACATCTCTATGCACTTTTAAGCCATTTTGGCCATTTCTAACCCATTTTTGCACATCTCTAATCAATTTTAAACCATTTTTTGTCCATTTCTAACCCATGTTTGCACATCTCTAAGCAATTTTGAATGGCATTTTTGGCCGTTTCTAACCATTTTTGCAAATCCCTAAGCACTTTAAAGCCATTTTTGGCATTTCTAACCCGTTTTTGGAAATCTCTAAGCACTTTAAAGCCATGTTTGGCATTTCGAACCCATTTTTGCACATCTCTAAGCACTTTTAAACCATTTTTGGCCATTTCTAACCCATGCTTGCTCATCTCTAAGCAATTTTGAATGACATTTTTGGCCATTTCTAACCCATTTTTGCTGATCTCTACGAACTTTTAAGCCTTTTTTGGCCTTTTCTATCCCGTCTGCACATCTCTAACAATTTTGAAGCCATTTTTGGCCATTTCTAACTCATGTTTGCTCATCCCTAAGCAATTCTGAATTGCATTTTTCGCTGTTTCTATCCCATTTTTGCAGATCTCTACGAACTTTTATGCCTTTTTTTGGCCTTTTCTATCCAGTTTGCACACCTCTAACCATTTTGAAGCCATTTTTGGCCATTTCTAACCCTTTTTTGCAAATCTCTAAGCACTTTAAAGCCATTTTTAGCATTTCTAACCCATTTTTGCAAATCTCTAAGCACTTTCAAGCCATTTTTAGCATTTCTAACCCATGTTTGCACATCTCTAAGCAATTTTGAATGGCATTTTTGGACGTTTCTAACCCATTTTTGCAAATCCCTAAGCACTTTAAAGCCTTTTTTTGGCTTTTTTTTTTTTCCAGTTTGTACATCTCTAACCATTTTAAAGCCATTTTTGGCCATTTCTAACCCTTTTTTGCTAATGTCTAAGCACTTTAAAGCCATTTTTGGCATTTGTAACCCATGTTTGCACATCTCTAAGCAATTTTGAATGGCATTTTTGGCCGTTTCTAACCCATTGTTGCAGATCTCTAAGCATTTTTAAGACTTTTTTGGCTTTTTCTTTCCAGTTTGCACATCTCTAACCATTTTGAAGCCATTTTTGGCCATTTCTAACCCTTTTTTGCTAATCTCTAAGCACTTTAAAGCCATTTTTAGCATTTCTAACCCATGTTTGCACATCTCTAAGCAATTTTGAATGACATTTTTGGCCATTTCTAACCCATTTTTGCCGATCTCTACGAACTTTTTAGCCTTTTTTGGCCTTTTCTATCCCGTCTGCACATCTCTAACAATTTTGAAGCCATTTTTGGCCATTTCTAACTCATGTTTGCTCATCCCTAAGCAATTCTGAATTGCATTTTTCGCTGTTTCTAACCCATTTTTGCAGATCTCTACGAACTTTTATGCCTTTTTTGGCCTTTTCTATCCAGTTTGCTCACCTCTAACCATTTTGAAGCCATTTTTGGCCATTTCTAACCCTTTTTTGCAAATCTCTAAGCACTTTAAAGCCATTTTTAGCATTTCTAACCCATTTTTGCAAATCTCTAAGCACTTTCAAGCCATTTTTAGCATTTCTAACCCATGTTTGCACATCTCTAAGCAATTTTGAATGGCATTTTTGGACGTTTCTAACCCTTGTTTGCACATCTCTAAGCAATTTTGAATGGCATTTTTGGCCGTTTCTAACCCATTTTTGCAAATCCCTAAGCACTTTAAAGCCTTTTTTGGCTTTTTTTTTTTCCAGTTTGTACATCTCTAACCATTTTAAAGCCATTTTTGGCCATTTCTAACCCTTTTTTGCTAATGTCTAAGCACTTTAAAGCCATTTTCAGCATTTCTAACTCGTTATTGCACATCTCTATGCACTTTTAAGCCATTTTGGCCATTCCTAACCCATTTTTGCACATCTCTAATCAATTTTAAACCATATTTGTCCATTTCTAACCCATGTTTGCACATCTCTAAGCAATTTTGAATGGCATTTTTGGCCGTTTCTAACCATTTTTGCAAATCCCTAAGCACTTTAAAGCCATTTTTGGCATTTCTAACCCGTTTTTGGAAATCTCTAAGCACTTTAAAGCCATGTTTGGCATTTCGAACCCATTTTTGCACATCTCTAAGCACTTTTAAACCATTTTTGGCCATTTCTAACCCATGCTTGCTCATCTCTAAGCAATTTTGAATGACATTTTTGGCCATTTCTAACCCATTTTTGCCGATCTCTACGAACTTTTAAGCCTTTTTTGGCCTTTTCTATCCCGTCTGCACATCTCTAACAATTTTGAAGCCATTTTTGGCCATTTCTGACTCATGTTTGCTCATCCCTAAGCAATTCTGAATTGCATTTTTCGCTGTTTCTATCCCATTTTTGCAGATCTCTACGAACTTTTATGCCTTTTTTGGCCTTTTCTATCCAGTTTGCACACCTCTAACCATTTTGAAGCCATTTTTGGCCATTTCTAACCCTTTTTTGCAAATCTCTAAGCACTTTAAAGCCATTTTTAGCATTTCTAACCCATTTTTGCAAATCTCTAAGCACTTTCAAGCCATTTTTAGCATTTCTAACCCATGTTTGCACATCTCTAAGCAATTTTGAATGGCATTTTTGGCCGTTTCTAACCCATTTTTGCAAATCCCTAAGCACTTTAA
This sequence comes from Lathamus discolor, assembly GCF_037157495.1. Classification (NCBI taxonomy): domain Eukaryota; kingdom Metazoa; phylum Chordata; class Aves; order Psittaciformes; family Psittacidae; genus Lathamus; species Lathamus discolor. The sequence continues at coordinate 190,594 of NW_027069102.1, read as the reverse complement.
AGCCTTTTTTTGGCTTTTTTTTTTTCCAGTTTGTACATCTCTAACCATTTTAAAGCCATTTTTGGCCATTTCTAACCCTTTTTTGCTAATGTCTAAGCACTTTAAAGCCATTTTTGGCATTTGTAACCCATGTTTGCATATCTCTAAGCAATTTTGAATGGGATTTTTGGCCGTTTCTAACCCATTGTTGCAGATCTCTAAGCATTTTTAAGACTTTTTTGGCTTTTTCTTTCCAGTTTCCACATCTCTAACCATTTTGAAGCCATTTTTGGCCATTTCTAACCCTTTTTTGCTAATCTCTAAGCACTTTAAAGCCATTTTTAGCATTTCTAACCCATGTTTGCACATCTCTAAGCAATTTTGAATGACATTTTTGGCCATTTCTAACCCATTTTTGCCGATCTCTACGAACTTTTTAGCCTTTTTTGGCCTTTTCTATCCCGTCTGCACATCTCTAAGAATTTTGAAGCCATTTTTGGCCATTTCTAACTCATGTTTGCTCATCCCTAAGCAATTCTGAATTGCATTTTTCGCTGTTTCTAACCCATTTTTGCAGATCTCTACGAACTTTTATGCCTTTTTTGGCCTTTTCTATCCAGTTTGCTCACCTCTAACCATTTTGAAGCCATTTTTGGCCATTTCTAACCCTTTTTTTGCAAATCTCTAAGCACTTTAAAGCCATTTTTAGCATTTCTAACCCATTTTTGCAAATCTCTAAGCACTTTCAAGCCATTTTTAGCATTTCTAACCCATGTTTGCACATCTCTAAGCAATTTTGAATGGCATTTTTGGACGTTTCTAACCCTTGTTTGCACATCTCTAAGCAATTTTGAATGGCATTTTTGGCCGTTTCTAACCCATTTTTGCAAATCCCTAAGCACTTTAAAGCCTTTTTTGGCTTTTTTTTTTTCCAGTTTGTACATTTCTAACCATTTTAAAGCCATTTTTGGCCATTTCTAACCCTTTTTTGCTAATGTCTAAGCACTTTAAAGCCATTTTTGGCATTTGTAACCCATGTTTGCACATCTCTAAGCAATTTTGAATGGCATTTTTGGCCGTTTCTAACCCATTGTTGCAGATCTCTAAGCATTTTTAAGACTTTTTTGGCTTTTTCTTTCCAGTTTGCACATCTCTAACCATTTTGAAGCCATTTTTGGCCATTTCTAACCCTTTTTTGCTAATGTCTAAGCACTTTCAAGCCATTTTTAGCATTTCTAACCCATGTTAGCACATCTCGAAGCAATTTTGAATGGCATATTTGGACGTTTCTAACCCATGTTTGCACATCTCTAAGCAATTTTGAATGGCATTTTTGGCCGTTTCTAACCCATTTTTGCAAATCCCTAAGCACTTTAAAGCCATTTTCAGCATTTCTAACTCGTTATTGCACATCTCTATGCACTTTTAAGCCATTTTGGCCATTCCTAACCCATTTTTGCACATCTCTAAGCACTTTTAAACCATTTTTTGTCCATTTCTAACCCATGTTTGCACATCTCTAAGCAATTTTGAATGGCATTTTTGGCCGTTTCTAACCATTTTTGCAAATCCCTAAGCACTTTAAAGCCATTTTTGGCATTTCTAACCCGTTTTTGGAAATCTCTAAGCACTTTAAAGCCATGTTTGGCATTTCGAACCCATTTTTGCACATCTCTAAGCACTTTTAAACCATTTTTGGCCATTTCTAACCCATGCTTGCTCATCTCTAAGCAATTTTGAATGACATTTTTGGCCATTTCTAACCCATTTTTGCTGATCTCTACGAACTTTTAAGCCTTTTTTGGCCTTTTCTATCCCGTCTGCACATCTCTAACAATTTTGAAGCCATTTTTGGCCATTTCTAACTCATGTTTGCTCATCCCTAAGCAATTCTGAATTGCATTTTTCGCTGTTTCTAACCCATTTTTGCAGATCTCTACGAACTTTTATGCCTTTTTTGGCCTTTTCTATCCAGTTTGCACACCTCTAACCATTTTGAAGCCATTTTTGGCCATTTCTAACCCTTTTTTGCAAATCTCTAAGCACTTTAAAGCCATTTTTAGCATTTCTAACCCATTTTTGCAAATCTCTAAGCACTTTCAAGCCATTTTTAGCATTTCTAACCCATGTTTGCACATCTCTAAGCAATTTTGAATGGCATTTTTGGCCGTTTCTAACCCATTTTTGCAAATCCCTAAGCACTTTAAAGCCTTTTTTGGCTTTTTTTTTTCCAGTTTGTTCATCTCTAACCATTTTAAAGCCATTTTTGGCCATTTCTAACCCTTTTTTGCTAATGTCTAAGCACTTTAAAGCCATTTTCAGCATTTCTAACTCGTTATTGCACATCTCTATGCACTTTTAAGCCATTTTGGCCATTCCTAACCCATTTTTGCACATCTCTAATCACTTTTAAACCATTTTTTGTCCATTTCTAACCCATGTTTGCACATCTCTAAGCAATTTTGAATGGCATTTTTGGCCGTTTCTAACCATTTTTGCAAATCCCTAAGCACTTTAAAGCCATTTTTGGCATTTCTAACCCGTTTTTGGAAATCTCTAAGCACTTTAAAGCCATGTTTGGCATTTCGAACCCATTTTTGCACATCTCTAAGCACTTTTAAACCATTTTTGGCCATTTCTAACCCATGCTTGCTCATCTCTAAGCAATTTTGAATGACATTTTTGGCCATTTCTAACCCATTTTTGCCGATCTCTACGAACTTTTAAGCCTTTTTTGGCCTTTTCTATCCCGTCTGCACATCTCTAACAATTTTGAAGCCATTTTTGGCCATTTCTAACTCATGTTTGCTCATCCCTAAGCAATTCTGAATTGCATTTTTCGCTGTTTCTAACCCATTTTTGCAGATCTCTACGAACTTTTATGCCTTTTTTGGCCTTTTCTATCCAGTTTGCACACCTCTAACCATTTTGAAGCCATTTTTGGCCATTTCTAACCCTTTTTTGCAAATCTCTAAGCACTTTAAAGCCATTTTTAGCATTTCTAACCCATTTTTGCAAATCTCTAAGCACTTTCAAGCCATTTTTAGCATTTCTAACCCATGTTTGCACATCTCTAAGCAATTTTGAATGGCATTTTTGGCCGTTTCTAACCCATTTTTGCAAATCCCTAAGCACTTTAAAGCCTTTTTTGGCTTTTTTTTTTCCAGTTTGTTCATCTCTAACCATTTTAAAGCCATTTTTGGCCATTTCTAACCCTTTTTTGCTAATCTCTAAGCACTTTCAAGCCATTTTTAGCATTTCTAACCCATGTTTGCACATCTCGAAGCAATTTTGAATGGCATTTTTGGACGTTTCTAACCCATGTTTGCACATCTCTAAGCAATTTTGAATGGCATTTTTGGCCGTTTCTAACCCAGTTTTGCAAATCCCTAAGCACTTTAAAGCCATTTTCAGCATTTCTAACTCGTTATTGCACATCTCTATGCACTTTTAAGCCATTTTGGCCATTCCTAACCCATTTTTGCACATCTCTAAGCACTTTTAAACCATTTTTTGTCCATTTCTAACCCATGTTTGCACATCTCTAAGCAATTTTGAATGGCATTTTTGGCCGTTTCTAACCCATTTTTGCAAATCCCTAAGCACTTTAAAGCCTTTTTTGGCTTTTTTTTTTCCAGTTTGTACATCTCTAACCATTTTAAAGCCATTTTTGGCCATTTCTAACCCTTTTTTGCTAATGTCTAAGCACTTTAAAGCCATTTTCAGCATTTCTAACTCGTTATTGCACATCTCTATGCACTTTTAAGCCATTTTGGCCATTCCTAACCCATTTTTGCACATCTCTAATCACTTTTAAACCATTTTTTGTCCATTTCTAACCCATGTTTGCACATCTCTAAGCAATTTTGAATGGCATTTTTGGCCGCTTCTAACCATTTTTGCAAATCCCTAAGCACTTTAAAGCCATTTTTAGCATTTCTAACCCATGTTTGCACATCTCTAAGCAATTTTGAATGACATTTTTGGCCATTTCTAACCCATTTTTGCCGATCTCTACGAACTTTTAAGCCTTTTTTGGCCTTTTCTATCCCGTCTGCACATCTCTAACAATTTTGAAGCCATTTTTGGCCATTTCTAACTCATGTTTGCTCATCCCTAAGCAATTCTGAATTGCATTTTTCGCTGTTTCTAACCCATTTTTGCAGATCTCTACGAACTTTTATGCCTTTTTTGGCCTTTTCTATCCAGTTTGCACACCTCTAACCATTTTGAAGCCATTTTTGGCCATTTCTAACCCTTTTTTGCAAATCTCTAAGCACTTTAAAGCCATTTTTAGCATTTCTAACCCATTTTTGCAAATCTCTAAGCACTTTCAAGCCATTTTTAGCATTTCTAACCCATGTTTGCACATCTCTAAGCAATTTTGAATGGCATTTTTGGACGTTTCTAACCCTTGTTTGCACATCTCTAAGCAATTTTGAATGGCATTTTTGGCCGTTTCTAACCCATTTTTGCAAATCCCTAAGCACTTTGAAGCCTTTTTTGGCTTTTTTTTTTTCCAGTTTGTACATCTCTAACCATTTTAAAGCCATTTTTGGCCATTTCTAACCCTTTTTTGCTAATGTCTAAGCACTTTAAAGCCATTTTTGGCATTTGTAACCCATGTTTGCACATCTCTAAGCAATTTTGAATGGCATTTTTGGCCGTTTCTAACCCATTGTTGCAGATCTCTAAGCATTTTTAAGACTTTTTTGGCTTTTTCTTTCCAGTTTGCACATCTCTAACCATTTTGAAGCCATTTTTGGCCATTTCTAACCCTTTTTTGCTAATGTCTAAGCACTTTAAAGCCATTTTTAGCATTTCTAACCCATGTTTGCACATCTCTAAGCAATTTTGAATGACATTTTTGGCCATTTCTAACCCATTTTTGCCGATCTCTACGAACTTTTTAGCCTTTTTTGGCCTTTTCTATCCCGTCTGCACATCTCTAACAATTTTGAAGCCATTTTTGGCCATTTCTAACTCATGTTTGCTCATCCCTAAGCAATTCTGAATTGCATTTTTCGCTGTTTCTAACCCATTTTTGCAGATCTCTACGAACTTTTATGCCTTTTTTGGCCTTTTCTATCCAGTTTGCACACCTCTAACCATTTTGAAGCCATTTTTGGCCATTTCTAACCCTTTTTTGCTAATGTCTAAGCACTTTAAAGCCATTTTGGCCATTTCTAACCAATTTTTGCAAATCCCAAAGCACTTTAAAGCCATTTTTGGCATTTGTAACCCATGTTTGCACATCTCTAAGCAATTTTGAATGGCATTTTTGGCCGTTTCTAACCCATTGTTGCAGATCTCTAAGCATTTTTAAGACTTTTTTGTCCTTTTCTATGCAGTTTGTGCATCTCTAACCATTTTGAAGCCATTTTTGGCCATTTCTAACCCTTTTTTGCTAATCTCTAAGCACTTTCAAGCCATTTTTAGCATTTCTAACCCATGTTTGCACATCTCGAAGCAATTTTGAATGGCATTTTTGGACGTTTCTAACCCATGTTTGCACATCTCTAAGCAATTTTGAATGGCATTTTTGGCCGTTTCTAACCCATTTTTGCAAATCCCTAAGCACTTTAAAGCCATTTTCAGCATTTCTAACTCGTTATTGCACATCTCTATGCACTTTTAAGCCATTTTGGCCATTCCTAACCCATGTTTGCACATCTCGAAGCAATTTTGAATGGCATTTTTGGACGTTTCTAACCCTTGTTTGCACATCTCTAAGCAATTTTGAATGGCATTTTTGGCCGTTTCTAACCCATTTTTGCAAATCCCTAAGCACTTTAAAGCCTTTTTTGGCTTTTTCTTTCCAGTTTGCACATCTCTACCCATTTTAAAGCCATTTTTGGCCATTTCTAACCCTTTTTTGCTAATGTCTAAGCACTTTAAAGCCATTTTTGGCATTTGTAACCCATGTTTGCACATCTCTAAGCAATTTTGAATGGCATTTTTGGCCGTTTCTAACCCATTGTTGCAGATCTCTAAGCATTTTTAAGACTTTTTTGGCTTTTTCTTTCCAGTTTGCACATCTCTAACCATTTTGAAGCCATTTTTGGCCATTTCTAACCCTTTTTTGCTAATCTCTAAGCACTTTAAAGCCATTTTTAGCATTTCTAACCCATGTTTGCACATCTCTAAGCAATTTTGAATGACATTTTTGGCCGTTTCTAACCCATTTTTGCCGATCTCTACGAACTTTTAAGCCTTTTTTGGCCTTTTCTATCCCGTCTGCACATCTCTAACAATTTTGAAGCCATTTTTGGCCATTTCTAACTCATGTTTGCTCATCCCTAAGCAATTCTGAATTGCATTTTTCGCTGTTTCTAACCCATTTTTGCAGATCTCTACGAACTTTTATGCCTTTTTTGGCCTTTTCTATCCAGTTTGCACACCTCTAACCATTTTGAAGCCATTTTTGGCCATTTCTAACCCTTTTTTGCAAATCTCTAAGCACTTTAAAGCCATTTTTAGCATTTCTAACCCATTTTTGCAAATCTCTAAGCACTTTCAAGCCATTTTTAGCATTTCTAACCCATGTTTGCACATCTCTAAGCAATTTTGAATGGCATTTTTGGACGTTTCTAACCCTTGTTTGCACATCTCTAAGCAATTTTGAATGGCATTTTTGGCCGTTTCTAACCCATTTTTGCAAATCCCTAAGCACTTTAAAGCCTTTTTTGTCTTTTTCTTTCCAGTTTGCACATCTCTACCCATTTCAAAGCCATTTTTGGCCATTTCTAACCCTTTTTTGCTAATGTCTAAGCACTTTAAAGCCATTTTGGCAATTTCTAACCAATTTTTGCAAATCTCAAAGCACTTTAAAGCCATTTTTGGCATTTGTAACCCATGTTTGCACATCTCTAAGCAATTTTGAATGGCATTTTTGGCCGTTTCTAACCCATTGTTGCAGATCTCTAAGCATTTTTAAGACTTTTTTGTCCTTTTCTATGCAGTTTGTGCATCTCTAACCATTTTGAAGCCATTTTTGGCCATTTCTAACCCTTTTTTGCTAATCTCTAAGCACTTTCAAGCCATTTTTAGCATTTCTAACCCATGTTTGCACATCTCGAAGCAATTTTGAATGACATTTTTGGCCGTTTCTAACCCATTTTTGCCGATCTCTACGAACTTTTAAGCCTTTTTTGGCCTTTTCTATCCCGTCTGCACATCTCTAACAATTTTGAAGCCATTTTTGGCCATTTCTAACTCATGTTTGCTCATCCCTAAGCAATTCTGAATTGCATTTTTCGCTGTTTCTAACCCATTTTTGCAGATCTCTACGAACTTTTATGCCTTTTTTGGCCTTTTCTATCCAGTTTGCACACCTCTAACCATTTTGAAGCCATTTTTGGCCATTTCTAACCCTTTTTTGCAAATCTCTAAGCACTTTAAAGCCATTTTTAGCATTTCTAACCCATTTTTGCAAATCTCTAAGCACTTTCAAGCCATTTTTAGCATTTCTAACCCATGTTTGCACATCTCTAAGCAATTTTGAATGGCATTTTTGGACGTTTCTAACCCTTGTTTGCACATCTCTAAGCAATTTTGAATGGCATTTTTGGCCGTTTCTAACCCATTTTTGCAAATCCCTAAGCACTTTAAAGCCTTTTTTGTCTTTTTCTTTCCAGTTTGCACATCTCTACCCATTTCAAAGCCATTTTTGGCCATTTCTAACCCTTTTTTGCTAATGTCTAAGCACTTTAAAGCCATTTTGGCAATTTCTAACCAATTTTTGCAAATCTCAAAGCACTTTAAAGCCATTTTTGGCATTTGTAACCCATGTTTGCACATCTCTAAGCAATTTTGAATGGCATTTTTGGCCGTTTCTAACCCATTGTTGCAGATCTCTAAGCATTTTTAAGACTTTTTTGTCCTTTTCTATGCAGTTTGTGCATCTCTAACCATTTTGAAGCCATTTTTGGCCATTTCTAACCCTTTTTTGCTAATCTCTAAGCACTTTCAAGCCATTTTTAGCATTTCTAACCCATGTTTGCACATCTCGAAGCAATTTTGAATGGCATTTTTGGCCGTTTCTAACCCATTTTTGCAAATCCCTAAGCACTTTAAAGCCATTTTCAGCATTTCTAACTCGTTATTGCACATCTCTATGCACTTTTAAGCCATTTTGGCCATTCCTAACCCATTTTTGCACATCTCTAAGCACTTTTAAACCATTTTTTGTCCATTTCTAACGCATGTTTGCACATCTCTAAGCAATTTTGAATGGCATTTTTGGCCGTTTCTAACCATTTTTGCAAATCCCTAAGCACTTTAAAGCCATTTTTGGCATTTCTAACCCGTTTTTGGAAATCTCTAAGCACTTTAAAGCCATGTTTGGCATTTCGAACCCATTTTTGCACATCTCTAAGCACTTTTAAACCATTTTTGGCCATTTCTAACCCATGCTTGCTCATCTCTAAGCAATTTTGAATGACATTTTTGGCCATTTCTAACCCATTTTTGCCGATCTCTACGAACTTTTAAGCCTTTTTTGGCCTTTTCTATCCCGTCTGCACATCTCTAACAATTTTGAAGCCATTTTTGGCCATTTCTAACTCATGTTTGCTCATCCCTAAGCAATTCTGAATTGCATTTTTCGCTGTTTCTAACCCATGTTTGCACATCTCTACGAACTTTTATGCCTTTTTTGGCCTTTTCTATCCAGTTTGCACATCTCTAACCATTTTGAAGCCATTTTTGGCCATTTCTAACCCTTTTTTGCAAATCTCTAAGCACTTTCAAGCCATTTTTAGCATTTCTAACCCATTTTTGCAAATCTCTAAGCACTTTCAAGCCATTTTTAGCATTTCTAACCCATGTTTGCACATCTCTAAGCAATTTTGAATGGCATTTTTGGACGTTTCTAACCCTTGTTTGCACATCTCTAAGCAATTTTGAATGGCATTTTTGGCCGTTTCTAACCCATTTTTGCAAATCCCTAAGCACTTTAAAGCCTTTTTTGGCTTTTTCTTTCCAGTTTGCACATCTCTACCCATTTTAAAGCCATTTTTGGCCATTTCTAACCCTTTTTTGCTAATGTCTAAGCACTTTAAAGCCATTTTTGGCATTTGTAACCCATGTTTGCACATCTCTAAGCAATTTTGAATGGCATTTTTGGCCGTTTCTAACCCATTGTTGCAGATCTCTAAGCATTTTTAAGACTTTTTTGGCTTTTTCTTTCCAGTTTGCACATCTCTAACCATTTTGAAGCCATTTTTGGCCATTTCTAACCCTTTTTTGCTAATCTCTAAGCACTTTAAAGCCATTTTTAGCATTTCTAACCCATGTTTGCACATCTCTAAGCAATTTTGAATGACATTTTTGGCCGTTTCTAACCCATTTTTGCCGATCTCTACGAACTTTTAAGCCTTTTTTGGCCTTTTCTATCCCGTCTGCACATCTCTAACAATTTTGAAGCCATTTTTGGCCATTTCTAACTCATGTTTGCTCATCCCTAAGCAATTCTGAATTGCATTTTTCGCTGTTTCTAACCCATTTTTGCAGATCTCTACGAACTTTTATGCCTTTTTTGGCCTTTTCTATCCAGTTTGCACACCTCTAACCATTTTGAAGCCATTTTTGGCCATTTCTAACCCTTTTTTGCAAATCTCTAAGCACTTTAAAGCCATTTTTAGCATTTCTAACCCATTTTTGCAAATCTCTAAGCACTTTCAAGCCATTTTTAGCATTTCTAACCCATGTTTGCACATCTCTAAGCAATTTTGAATGGCATTTTTGGACGTTTCTAACCCTTGTTTGCACATCTCTAAGCAATTTTGAATGGCATTTTTGGCCGTTTCTAACCCATTTTTGCAAATCCCTAAGCACTTTAAAGCCTTTTTTGTCTTTTTCTTTCCAGTTTGCACATCTCTACCCATTTCAAAGCCATTTTTGGCCATTTCTAACCCTTTTTTGCTAATGTCTAAGCACTTTAAAGCCATTTTGGCAATTTCTAACCAATTTTTGCAAATCTCAAAGCACTTTAAAGCCATTTTTGGCATTTGTAACCCATGTTTGCACATCTCTAAGCAATTTTGAATGGCATTTTTGGCCGTTTCTAACCCATTGTTGCAGATCTCTAAGCATTTTTAAGACTTTTTTGTCCTTTTCTATGCAGTTTGTGCATCTCTAACCATTTTGAAGCCATTTTTGGCCATTTCTAACCCTTTTTTGCTAATCTCTAAGCACTTTCAAGCCATTTTTAGCATTTCTAACCCATGTTTGCACATCTCGAAGCAATTTTGAATGGCATTTTTGGCCGTTTCTAACCCATTTTTGCAAATCCCTAAGCACTTTAAAGCCATTTTCAGCATTTCTAACTCGTTATTGCACATCTCTATGCACTTTTAAGCCATTTTGGCCATTCCTAACCCATTTTTGCACATCTCTAAGCACTTTTAAACCATTTTTTGTCCATTTCTAACGCATGTTTGCACATCTCTAAGCAATTTTGAATGGCATTTTTGGCCGTTTCTAACCATTTTTGCAAATCCCTAAGCACTTTAAAGCCATTTTTGGCATTTCTAACCCGTTTTTGGAAATCTCTAAGCACTTTAAAGCCATGTTTGGCATTTCGAACCCATTTTTGCACATCTCTAAGCACTTTTAAACCATTTTTGGCCATTTCTAACCCATGCTTGCTCATCTCTAAGCAATTTTGAATGACATTTTTGGCCATTTCTAACCCATTTTTGCCGATCTCTACGAACTTTTAAGCCTTTTTTGGCCTTTTCTATCCCGTCTGCACATCTCTAACAATTTTGAAGCCATTTTTGGCCATTTCTAACTCATGTTTGCTCATCCCTAAGCAATTCTGAATTGCATTTTTCGCTGTTTCTAACCCATGTTTGCACATCTCTACGAACTTTTATGCCTTTTTTGGCCTTTTCTATCCAGTTTGCACATCTCTAACCATTTTGAAGCCATTTTTGGCCATTTCTAACCCTTTTTTGCAAATCTCTAAGCACTTTCAAGCCATTTTTAGCATTTCTAACCCATTTTTGCAAATCTCTAAGCACTTTCAAGCCATTTTTAGCATTTCTAACCCATGTTTGCACATCTCTAAGCAATTTTGAATGGCATTTTTGGACGTTTCTAACCCTTGTTTGCACATCTCTAAGCAATTTTGAATGGCATTTTTGGCCGTTTCTAACCCATTTTTGCAAATCCCTAAGCACTTTAAAGCCTTTTTTGGCCTTTTCTATCCCGTCTGCACATCTCTAACAATTTTGAAGCCATTTTTGGCCATTTCTAACTCATGTTTGCTCATCCCTAAGCAATTCTGAATTGCATTTTTCGCTGTTTCTAACCCATGTTTGCAGATCTCTACGAACTTTTATGCCTTTTTTGGCCTTTTCTATCCAGTTTGCACATCTCTAACCATTTTGAAGCCATTTTTGGCCATTTCTAACCCTTTTTTGCAAATCTCTAAGCACTTTCAAGCCATTTTTAGCATTTCTAACCCATTTTTGCAAATCTCTAAGCACTTTCAAGCCATTTTTAGCATTTCTAACCCATGTTTGCACATCTCTAAGCAATTTTGAATGGCATTTTTGGACGTTTCTAACCCTTGTTTGCACATCTCTAAGCAATTTTGAATGGCATTTTTGGCCGTTTCTAACCCATTTTTGCAAATCCCTAAGCACTTTAAAGCCTTTTTTGGCTTTTTCTTTCCAGTTTGCACATCTCTACCCATTTTAAAGCCATTTTTGGCCATTTCTAACCCTTTTTTGCTAATGTCTAAGCACTTTAAAGCCATTTTTGGCATTTGTAACCCATGTTTGCACATCTCTAAGCAATTTTGAATGGCATTTTTGGCCGTTTCTAACCCATTGTTGCAGATCTCTAAGCATTTTTAAGACTTTTTTGGCTTTTTCTTTCCAGTTTGCACATCTCTAACCATTTTGAAGCCATTTTTGGCCATTTCTAACCCTTTTTTGCTAATCTCTAAGCACTTTAAAGCCATTTTTAGCATTTCTAACCCATGTTTGCACATCTCTAAGCAATTTTGAATGACATTTTTGGCCGTTTCTAACCCATTTTTGCCGATCTCTACGAACTTTTAAGCCTTTTTTGGCCTTTTCTATCCCGTCTGCACATCTCTAACAATTTTGAAGCCATTTTTGGCCATTTCTAACTCATGTTTGCTCATCCCTAAGCAATTCTGAATTGCATTTTTCGCTGTTTCTAACCCATTTTTGCAGATCTCTACGAACTTTTATGCCTTTTTTGGCCTTTTCTATCCAGTTTGCACACCTCTAACCATTTTGAAGCCATTTTTGGCCATTTCTAACCCTTTTTTGCAAATCTCTAAGCACTTTAAAGCCATTTTTAGCATTTCTAACCCATTTTTGCAAATCTCTAAGCACTTTCAAGCCATTTTTAGCATTTCTAACCCATGTTTGCACATCTCTAAGCAATTTTGAATGGCATTTTTGGACGTTTCTAACCCTTGTTTGCACATCTCTAAGCAATTTTGAATGGCATTTTTGGCCGTTTCTAACCCATTTTTGCAAATCCCTAAGCACTTTAAAGCCTTTTTTGTCTTTTTCTTTCCAGTTTGCACATCTCTACCCATTTCAAAGCCATTTTTGGCCATTTCTAACCCTTTTTTGCTAATGTCTAAGCACTTTAAAGCCATTTTGGCAATTTCTAACCAATTTTTGCAAATCTCAAAGCACTTTAAAGCCATTTTTGGCATTTGTAACCCATGTTTGCACATCTCTAAGCAATTTTGAATGGCATTTTTGGCCGTTTCTAACCCATTGTTGCAGATCTCTAAGCATTTTTAAGACTTTTTTGTCCTTTTCTATGCAGTTTGTGCATCTCTAACCATTTTGAAGCCATTTTTGGCCATTTCTAACCCTTTTTTGCTAATCTCTAAGCACTTTCAAGCCATTTTTAGCATTTCTAACCCATGTTTGCACATCTCGAAGCAATTTTGAATGGCATTTTTGGCCGTTTCTAACCCATTTTTGCAAATCCCTAAGCACTTTAAAGCCATTTTCAGCATTTCTAACTCATTATTGCACATCTCTATGCACTTTTAAGCCATTTTGGCCATTCCTAACCCATTTTTGCACATCTCTAAGCACTTTTAAACCATTTTTTGTCCATTTCTAACCCATGTTTGCACATCTCTAAGCAATTTTGAATGGCATTTTTGGCCGTTTCTAACCATTTTTGCAAATCCCTAAGCACTTTAAAGCCATTTTTGGCATTTCTAACCCGTTTTTGGAAATCTCTAAGCACTTTAAAGCCATGTTTGGCATTTCGAACCCATTTTTGCACATCTCTAAGCACTTTTAAACCATTTTTGGCCATTTCTAACCCATGCTTGCTCATCTCTAAGCAATTTTGAATGACATTTTTGGCCATTTCTAACCCATTTTTGCCGATCTCTACGAACTTTTAAGCCTTTTTTGGCCTTTTCTATCCCGTCTGCACATCTCTAACAATTTTGAAGCCATTTTTGGCCATTTCTAACTCATGTTTGCTCATCCCTAAGCAATTCTGAATTGCATTTTTCGCTGTTTCTAACCCATGTTTGCACATCTCTACGAACTTTTATGCCTTTTTTGGCCTTTTCTATCCAGTTTGCACATCTCTAACCATTTTGAAGCCATTTTTGGCCATTTCTAACCCTTTTTTGCAAATCTCTAAGCACTTTAAAGCCATTTTTAGCATTTCTAACCCATTTTTGCAAATCTCTAAGCACTTTCAAGCCATTTTTAGCATTTCTAACCCATGTTTGCACATCTCTAAGCAATTTTGAATGGCATTTTTGGACGTTTCTAACCCTTGTTTGCACATCTCTAAGCAATTTTGAATGGCATTTTTGGCCGTTTCTAACCCATTTTTGCAAATCCCTAAGCACTTTAAAGCCTTTTTTGGCTTTTTCTTTCCAGTTTGCACATCTCTACCCATTTTAAAGCCATTTTTGGCCATTTCTAACCCTTTTTTGCTAATGTCTAAGCACTTTAAAGCCATTTTTGGCATTTGTAACCCATGTTTGCACATCTCTAAGCAATTTTGAATGGCATTTTTGGCCGTTTCTAACCCATTGTTGCAGATCTCTAAGCATTTTTAAGACTTTTTTGGCTTTTTCTTTCCAGTTTGCACATCTCTAACCATTTTGAAGCCATTTTTGGCCATTTCTAACCCTTTTTTGCTAATCTCTAAGCACTTTAAAGCCATTTTTAGCATTTCTAACCCATGTTTGCACATCTCTAAGCAATTTTGAATGACATTTTTGGCCGTTTCTAACCCATTTTTGCCGATCTCTACGAACTTTTAAGCCTTTTTTGGCCTTTTCTATCCCGTCTGCACATCTCTAACAATTTTGAAGCCATTTTTGGCCATTTCTAACTCATGTTTGCTCATCCCTAAGCAATTCTGAATTGCATTTTTCGCTGTTTCTAACCCATTTTTGCAGATCTCTACGAACTTTTATGCCTTTTTTGGCCTTTTCTATCCAGTTTGCACACCTCTAACCATTTTGAAGCCATTTTTGGCCATTTCTAACCCTTTTTTGCAAATCTCTAAGCACTTTCAAGCCATTTTTAGCATTTCTAACCCATTTTTGCAAATCTCTAAGCACTTTCAAGCCATTTTTAGCATTTCTAACCCATGTTTGCACATCTCTAAGCAATTTTGAATGGCATTTTTGGACGTTTCTAACCCTTGTTTGCACATCTCTAACAATTTTGAAGCCATTTTTGGCCATTTCTAACTCATGTTTGCAAATCCCTAAGCACTTTAAAGCCTTTTTTGTCTTTTTCTTTCCAGTTTGCACATCTCTACCCATTTCAAAGCCATTTTTGGCCATTTCTAACCCTTTTTTGCTAATGTCTAAGCACTTTAAAGCCATTTTGGCAATTTCTAACCAATTTTTGCAAATCTCAAAGCACTTTAAAGCCATTTTTGGCATTTGTAACCCATGTTTGCACATCTCTAAGCAATTTTGAATGGCATTTTTGGCCGTTTCTAACCCATTGTTGCAGATCTCTAAGCATTTTTAAGACTTTTTTGTCCTTTTCTATGCAGTTTGTGCATCTCTAACCATTTTGAAGCCATTTTTGGCCATTTCTAACCCTTTTTTGCTAATCTCTAAGCACTTTCAAGCCATTTTTAGCATTTCTAACCCATGTTTGCACATCTCGAAGCAATTTTGAATGGCATTTTTGGACGTTTCTAACCCATGTTTGCAAATCCCTAAGCACTTTAAAGCCATTTTCAGCATTTCTAACTCGTTATTGCACATCTCTATGCACTTTTAAGCCATTTTGGCCATTCCTAACCCATTTTTGCACATCTCTAAGCACTTTTAAACCATTTTTTGTCCATTTCTAACGCATGTTTGCACATCTCTAAGCAATTTTGAATGGCATTTTTGGCCGTTTCTAACCATTTTTGCAAATCCCTAAGCACTTTAAAGCCATTTTTGGCATTTCTAACCCGTTTTTGGAAATCTCTAAGCACTTTAAAGCCATGTTTGGCATTTCGAACCCATTTTTGCACATCTCTAAGCACTTTTAAACCATTTTTGGCCATTTCTAACCCATGCTTGCTCATCTCTAAGCAATTTTGAATGACATTTTTGGCCATTTCTAACCCATTTTTGCCGATCTCTACGAACTTTTAAGCCTTTTTTGGCCTTTTCTATCCCGTCTGCACATCTCTAACAATTTTGAAGCCATTTTTGGCCATTTCTAACTCATGTTTGCTCATCCCTAAGCAATTCTGAATTGCATTTTTCGCTGTTTCTAACCCATGTTTGCACATCTCTACGAACTTTTATGCCTTTTTTGGCCTTTTCTATCCAGTTTGCACATCTCTAACCATTTTGAAGCCATTTTTGGCCATTTCTAACCCTTTTTTGCAAATCTCTAAGCACTTTAAAGCCATTTTTAGCATTTCTAACCCATTTTTGCAAATCTCTAAGCACTTTCAAGCCATTTTTAGCATTTCTAACCCATGTTTGCACATCTCTAAGCAATTTTGAATGGCATTTTTGGACGTTTCTAACCCTTGTTTGCACATCTCTAAGCAATTTTGAATGGCATTTTTGGCCGTTTCTAACCCATTTTTGCAAATCCCTAAGCACTTTAAAGCCTTTTTTGGCTTTTTCTTTCCAGTTTGCACATCTCTACCCATTTCAAAGCCATTTTTGGCCATTTCTAAGCCTTTTTTGCTAATGTCTAAGCACTTTAAAGCCATTTTGGCCATTTCTAACCAATTTTTGCAAATCCCAAAGCACTTTAAAGCCATTTTTGGCATTTGTAACCCATGTTTGCACATCTCTAAGCAATTTTGAATGGCATTTTTGGCCGTTTCTAACCCATTGTTGCAGATCTCTAAGCATTTTTAAGACTTTTTTGTCCTTTTCTAAGCAGTTTGTGCATCTCTAACCATTTTGAAGCCATTTTTGGCCATTTCTAACCCTTTTTTGCTAATCTCTAAGCACTTTCAAGCCATTTTTAGCATTTCTAACCCATGTTGGCACATCTCTAAGCAATTTTGAATGGCATTTTTGGACGTTTCTAACCCATGTTTGCACATCTCTAAGCAATTTTGAATGGCATTTTTGGCCGTTTCTAACCCATTTTTGCACATCTCTAAGCACTTTTAAACCATTTTTTGTCCATTTCTAACGCATGTTTGCACATCTCTAAGCAATTTTGAATGGCATTTTTGGCCGTTTCTAACCATTTTTGCAAATCCCTAAGCACTTTAAAGCCATTTTTGGCATTTCTAACCCGTTTTTGGAAATCTCTAAGCACTTTAAAGCCATGTTTGGCATTTCGAACCCATTTTTGCACATCTCTAAGCACTTTTAAACCATTTTTGGCCATTTCTAACCCATGCTTGCTCATCTCTAAGCAATTTTGAATGACATTTTTGGCCATTTCTAACCCATTTTTGCCGATCTCTACGAACTTTTAAGCCTTTTTTGGCCTTTTCTATCCTGTCTGCACATCTCTAACAATTTTGAAGCCATTTTTGGCCATTTCTAACTCATGTTTGCTCATCCCTAAGCAATTCTGAATTGCATTTTTCGCTGTTTCTATCCCATTTTTGCAGATCTCTACGAACTTTTAAGCCTTTTTTGGCCTTTTCTATCCAGTTTGCACATCTCTAACCATTTTGAAGCCATTTTTGGCCATTTCTAACCCTTTTTTGCAAATCTCTAAGCACTTTCAAGCCATTTTTAGCATTTCTAACCCATGTTTGCACATCTCTAAGCAATTTTGAATGGCATTTTTGGACGTTTCTAACCCTTGTTTGCACATCTCTAAGCAATTTTGAATGGCATTTTTGGCCGTTTCTAACCCATTTTTGCAAATCCCTAAGCACTTTAAAGCCATTTTTGGCATTTCTAACCCGTTTTTGGAAATCTCTAAGCACTTTAAAGCCATGTTTGGCATTTCGAACCCATTTTTGCACATCTCTAAGCACTTTTAAACCATTTTTGGCCATTTCTAACCCATGCTTGCTCATCTCTAAGCAATTTTGAA
This sequence comes from Lathamus discolor, assembly GCF_037157495.1. Classification (NCBI taxonomy): domain Eukaryota; kingdom Metazoa; phylum Chordata; class Aves; order Psittaciformes; family Psittacidae; genus Lathamus; species Lathamus discolor. The sequence goes on along the minus strand of NW_027069102.1, from coordinate 173,090 downwards.
TGACATTTTTGGCCATTTCTAACCCATTTTTGCCGATCTCTACGAACTTTTAAGCCTTTTTTGGCCTTTTCTATCCCGTCTGCACATCTCTAACAATTTTGAAGCCATTTTTGGCCATTTCTAACTCATGTTTGCTCATCCCTAAGCAATTCTGAATTGCATTTTTCGCTGTTTCTATCCCATTTTTGCAGATCTCTACGAACTTTTATGCCTTTTTTGGCCTTTTCTATCCAGTTTGTACATCTCTAACCATTTTGAAGCAATTTTTGGCCATTTCTAACCCTTTTTTGCAAATCTCTAAGCACTTTAAAGCCAGTTTTAGCATTTCTAACCCATGTTTGCAAATCTCTAAGCACTTTCAAGCCATTTTTAGCATTTCTAACCCATGTTTGCACATCTCTAAGCAATTTTGAATGGCATTTTTGGACGTTTCTAACCCTTGTTTGCACATCTCTAAGCAATTTTGAATGGCATTTTTGGCCGTTTCTAACCCATTTTTGCAAATCCCTAAGCACTTTAAAGCCTTTTTTGGCTTTTTCTTTCCAGTTTGCACATCTCTACCCATTTCAAAGCCATTTTTGGCCATTTCTAACCCTTTTTTGCTAATGTCTAAGCACTTTAAAGCCATTTTGGCAATTTCTAACCAATTTTTGCAAATCTCAAAGCACTTTAAAGCCATTTTTGGCCATTTCTAACCCTTTTTTGCTAATCTCTAAGCACTTTCAAGCCATTTTTAGCATTTCTAACCCATGTTTGCACATCTCGAAGCAATTTTGAATGGCATTTTTGGACGTTTCCAACCCATGTTTGCACATCTCTAAGCAATTTTGAAGCCATTTTTGGCCGTTTCTAACCCATTTTTGCAAATCCCTAAGCACTTTAAAGCCATTTTCAGCATTTCTAACTCGTTATTGCACATCTCTATGCACTTTTAAGCCATTTTGGCCATTCCTAACCCATTTTTGCACATCTCTAAGCACTTTTAAACCATTTTTTGTCCATTTCTAACCCATGTTTGCACATCTCTAAGCAATTTTGAATGGCATTTTTGGCCGTTTCTAACCATTTTTGGAAATCTCTAAGCACTTTAAAGCCATGTTTGGCATTTCGAACCCATTTTTGCACATCTCTAAGCACTTTTAAACCATTTTTGGCCATTTCTAACCCATGCTTGCTCATCTCTAAGCAATTTTGAATGACATTTTTGGCCATTTCTAACCCATTTTTGCCGATCTCTACGAACTTTTAAGCCTTTTTTGGCCTTTTCTATCCCGTCTGCACATCTCTAACAATTTTGAAGCCATTTTTGGCCATTTCTAACTCATGTTTGCTCATCCCTAAGCAATTCTGAATTGCATTTTTCGCTGTTTCTATCCCATTTTTGCAGATCTCTACGAACTTTTAAGCCTTTTTTGGCCTTTTCTATCCAGTTTGCACATCTCTAACCATTTTGAAGCCATTTTTGGCCATTTCTAACCCTTTTTTGCAAATCTCTAAGCACTTTCAAGCCATTTTTAGCATTTCTAACCCATGTTTGCACATCTCTAAGCAATTTTGAATGGCATTTTTGGACGTTTCTAACCCTTGTTTGCACATCTCTAAGCAATTTTGAATGGCATTTTTGGCCGTTTCTAACCCATTTTTGCAAATCCCTAAGCACTTTAAAGCCATTTTTGGCATTTCTAACCCGTTTTTGGAAATCTCTAAGCACTTTAAAGCCATGTTTGGCATTTCGAACCCATTTTTGCACATCTCTAAGCACTTTTAAACCATTTTTGGCCATTTCTAACCCATGCTTGCTCATCTCTAAGCAATTTTGAATGACATTTTTGGCCATTTCTAACCCATTTTTGCCGATCTCTACGAACTTTTAAGCCTTTTTTGGCCTTTTCTATCCCGTCTGCACATCTCTAACAATTTTGAAGCCATTTTTGGCTTTTTCTAACTCATGTTTGCTCATCCCTAAGCAATTCTGAATTGCATTTTTCGCTGTTTCTAACCCATTTTTGCAGATCTCTACGAACTTTTATGCCTTTTTTGGCCTTTTCTATCCAGTTTGCACACCTCTAACCATTTTGAAGCCATTTTTGGCCATTTCTAACCCTTTTTTGCAAATCTCTAAGCACTTTAAAGCCATTTTTAGCATTTCTAACCCATTTTTGCAAATCTCTAAGCACTTTCAAGCCATTTTTAGCATTTCTAACCCATGTTTGCACATCTCTAAGCAATTTTGAATGGCATTTTTGGACGTTTCTAACCCTTGTTTGCACATCTCTAAGCAATTTTGAATGGCATTTTTGGCCGTTTCTAACCCATTTTTGCAAATCCCTAAGCACTTTAAAGCCATTTTTGGCATTTCTAACCCGTTTTTGGAAATCTCTAAGCACTTTAAAGCCATGTTTGGCATTTCGAACCCATTTTTGCACATCTCTAAGCACTTTTAAACCATTTTTGGCCATTTCTAACCCATGCTTGCTCATCTCTAAGCAATTTTGAATGACATTTTTGGCCATTTCTAACCCATTTTTGCCGATCTCTACGAACTTTTAAGCCTTTTTTGGCCTTTTCTATCCCGTCTGCACATCTCTAACAATTTTGAAGCCATTTTTGGCTTTTTCTAACTCATGTTTGCTCATCCCTAAGCAATTCTGAATTGCATTTTTCGCTGTTTCTAACCCATTTTTGCAGATCTCTACGAACTTTTATGCCTTTTTTGGCCTTTTCTATCCAGTTTGCACACCTCTAACCATTTTGAAGCCATTTTTGGCCATTTCTAACCCTTTTTTGCAAATCTCTAAGCACTTTAAAGCCATTTTTAGCATTTCTAACCCATTTTTGCAAATCTCTAAGCACTTTCAAGCCATTTTTAGCATTTCTAACCCATGTTTGCACATCTCTAAGCAATTTTGAATGGCATTTTTGGACGTTTCTAACCCTTGTTTGCACATCTCTAAGCAATTTTGAATGGCATTTTTGGCCGTTTCTAACCCATTTTTGCAAATCCCTAAGCACTTTAAAGCCTTTTTTGGCTTTTTCTTTCCAGTTTGCACATCTCTACCCATTTCAAAGCCATTTTTGGCCATTTCTAACCCTTTTTTGCTAATGTCTAAGCACTTTAAAGCCATTTTGGCCATTTCTAACCAATTTTTGCAAATCCCAAAGCACTTTAAAGCCATTTTTGGCATTTGTAACCCATGTTTGCACATCTCTAAGCAATTTTGAATGGCATTTTTGGCCGTTTCTAACCCATTGTTGCAGATCTCTAAGCATTTTTAAGACTTTTTTGTCCTTTTCTATGCAGTTTGTGCATCTCTAACCATTTTGAAGCCATTTTTGGCCATTTCTAACCCTTTTTTTCTAATCTCTAAGCACTTTCAAGCCATTTTTAGCATTTCTAACCCATGTTTGCACATCTCGAAGCAATTTTGAATGGCATTTTTGGACGTTTCCAACCCATGTTTGCACATCTCTAAGCAATTTTGAATGGCATTTTTGGCCGTTTCTAACCCATTTTTGCAAATCCCTAAGCACTTTAAAGCCATTTTCAGCATTTCTAACTCGTTATTGCACATCTCTATGCACTTTTAAGCCATTTTGGCCATTCCTAACCCATTTTTGCACATCTCTAAGCACTTTTAAACCATTTTTTGTCCATTTCTAACCCATGTTTGCACATCTCTAAGCAATTTTGAATGGCATTTTTGGCCGTTTCTAACCATTTTTGCAAATCCCTAAGCACTTTAAAGCCATTTTTGGCATTTCTAACCCGTTTTTGGAAATCTCTAAGCACTTTAAAGCCATGTTTGGCATTTCGAACCCATTTTTGCACATCTCTAAGCACTTTTAAACCATTTTTGGCCATTTCTAACCCATGCTTGCTCATCTCTAAGCAATTTTGAATGACATTTTTGGCCATTTCTAACCCATTTTTGCCGATCTCTACGAACTTTTAAGCCTTTTTTGGCCTTTTCTATCCCGTCTGCACATCTCTAACAATTTTGAAGCCATTTTTGGCCATTTCTAACTCATGTTTGCTCATCCCTAAGCAATTCTGAATTGCATTTTTCGCTGTTTCTATCCCATTTTTGCAGATCTCTACGAACTTTTATGCCTTTTTTGGCCTTTTCTATCCAGTTTGCACATCTCTAACCATTTTGAAGCCATTTTTGGCCATTTCTAACCCTTTTTTGCAAATCTCTAAGCACTTTAAAGCCATTTTTAGCATTTCTAACCCATTTTTGCAAATCTCTAAGCACTTTCAAGCCATTTTTAGCATTTCTAACCCATGTTTGCACATCTCTAAGCAATTTTGAATGGCATTTTTGGACGTTTCTAATCCTTGTTTGCACATCTCTAAGCAATTTTGAATGGCATTTTTGGCCGTTTCAAACCCATTTTTGCAAATCCCTAAGCACTTTAAAGCCTTTTTTGTCTTTTTCTTTCCAGTTTGCACATCTCTACCCATTTTAAAGCCATTTTTGGCCATTTCTAACCCTTTTTTGCTAATGTCTAAGCACTTTAAAGCCATTTTTGGCATTTCTAACCCATGTTTGCACATCTCTAAGCAATTTTGAATGGCATTTTTGGCCGTTTCTAACCCATTGTTGCAGATCTCTAAGCATTTTTAAGACTTTTTTGGCTTTTTCTTTCCAGTTTGCACATCTCTAACCATTTTGAAGCCATTTTTGGCCATTTCTAACCCTTTTTTGCTAATCTCTAAGCACTTTAAGCCATTTTTAGCATTTCTAACCCATGTTTGCACATCTCTAAGCAATTTTGAATGACATTTTTGGCCATTTCTAACCCATTTTTGCCGATCTCTACGAACTTTTAAGCCTTTTTTGGCCTTTTCTATCCCGTCTGCACATCTCTAACAATTTTGAAGCCATTTTTGGCCATTTCTAACTCATGTTTGCTCATCCCTAAGCAATTCTGAATTGCATTTTTCGCTGTTTCTATCCCATTTTTGCAGATCTCTACGAACATTTATGCCTTTTTTGGCCTTTTCTATCCAGTTTGCACATCTCTAACCATTTTGAAGCCATTTTTGGCCATTTCTAACCCTTTTTTGCTAATCTCTAAGCACTTAAAGCCATTTTTAGCATTTCTAACCCATTTTTGCAAATCTCTAAGCACTTTCAAGCCATTTTTAGCATTTCTAACCCATGTTTGCACATCTCTAAGCAATTTTGAATGGCATTTTTGGACGTTTCTAACCCTTGTTTGCACATCTCTAAGCAATTTTGAATGGTATTTTTGGCCGTTTCTAACCCATTTTTGCAAATCCCTAAGCACTTTAAAGCCTTTTTTGGCTTTTTCTTTCCAGTTTGCACATCTCTACCCATTTCAAAGCCATTTTTGGCCATTTCTAACCCTTTTTTGCTAATGTCTAAGCACTTTAAAACCATTTTGGCAATTTCTAACCAATTTTTGCAAATCCCAAAGCACTTTAAAGCCATTTTTGGCATTTGTAACCCATGTTTGCACATCTCTAAGCAATTTTGAATGGCATTTTTGGACGTTTCTAACCCATTGTTGCAGATCTCTAAGCATTTTTAAGACTTTTTTGTCCTTTTCTATGCAGTTTGTGCATCTCTAACCATTTTGAAGCCATTTTTGGCCATTTCTAACCCTTTTTTGCTAATCTCTAAGCACTTTCAAGCCATTTTTAGCATTTCTAACCCATGTTTGCACATCTCGAAGCAATTTTGAATGGCATTTTTGGACGTTTCCAACCCATGTTTGCACATCTCTAAGCAATTTTGAATGGCATTTTTGGCCGTTTCTAACCCATTTTTGCAAATCCCTAAGCACTTTAAAGCCATTTTCAGCATTTCTAACTCGTTATTGCACATCTCTATGCACTTTTAAGCCATTTTGGCCATTCCTAACCCATTTTTGCACATCTCTAAGCACTTTTAAACCATTTTTTGTCCATTTCTAACCCATGTTTGCACATCTCTAAGCAATTTTGAATGGCATTTTTGGCCGTTTCTAACCATTTTTGCAAATCCCTAAGCACTTAAAAGCCATTTTTAGCATTTCTAACCCATGTTTGCACATCTCTAACCATTTTGAAGCCATTTTTGGCCATTTCTAACCCATTTTTTGCACATCTCTAAGCACTTTAAAGCCATTTTTGGCATTTCTAACACGTTTTTGAAATCTCTAAGCACTTTAAAGCCTTTTTTAGCATTTCTAACCCGTTTTTGCAAATCTCTAAGCACTTTAAAGGCATTTTTAGCTTTTCTAACCCATTTTTAAAAATCTCTAAGCACTTTAAAACCATTTTCAGCATTTCTAACTCGTTATTGCAAATCCCTAAGCACTTTAAATCCATTTTCGGCCATTTCTAACCCATTTTTGCACATCTCTAAGCACTTTTAAACCATTTTTTGTCCATTTCTAACCCATGTTTGCACATCTCTAAGCAATTTTGAATGGCATTTTTGGCCGTTTCTAACCATTTTTGCAAATCCCTAAGCACTTTAAAGCCATTTTTGGCATTTCTAACCCGTTTTTGGAAATCTCTAAGCACTTTAAAGCCATGTTTGGCATTTCGAACCCATTTTTGCACATCTCTAAGCACTTTTAAACCATTTTTGGCCATTTCTAACCCATGCTTGCTCATCTCTAAGCAATTTTGAATGACATTTTTGGCCATTTCTAACCCATTTTTGCCGATCTCTACGAACTTTTAAGCCTTTTTTGGCCTTTTCTATCCCGTCTGCACATCTCTAACAATTTTGAAGCCATTTTTGGCCATTTCTAACTCATGTTTGCTCATCCCTAAGCAATTCTGAATTGCATTTTTCGCTGTTTCTATCCCATTTTTGCAGATCTCTACGAACTTTTATGCCTTTTTTGGCCTTTTCTATCCAGTTTGCACATCTCTAACCATTTTGAAGCCATTTTTGGCCATTTCTAACCCTTTTTTGCAAATCTCTAAGCACTTTAAAGCCATTTTTAGCATTTCTAACCCATTTTTGCAAATCTCTAAGCACTTTCAAGCCATTTTTAGCATTTCTAACCCATGTTTGCACATCTCTAAGCAATTTTGAATGGCATTTTTGGACGTTTCTAACCCTTGTTTGCACATCTCTAAGCAATTTTGAATGGCATTTTTGGCCGTTTCTAACCCATTTTTGCAAATCCCTAAGCACTTTAAAGCCTTTTTTGGCTTTTTCTTTCCAGTTTGCACATCTCTACCCATTTCAAAGCCATTTTTGGCCATTTCTAACCCTTTTTTGCTAATGTCTAAGCACTTTAAAGCCATTTTGGCAATTTCTAACCAATTTTTGCAAATCTCAAAGCACTTTAAAGCCATTTTTGGCCATTTCTAACCCTTTTTTGCTAATCTCTAAGCACTTTCAAGCCATTTTTAGCATTTCTAACCCATGTTTGCACATCTCGAAGCAATTTTGAATGGCATTTTTGGACGTTTCCAACCCATGTTTGCACATCTCTAAGCAATTTTGAAGCCATTTTTGGCCGTTTCTAACCCATTTTTGCAAATCCCTAAGCACTTTAAAGCCATTTTCAGCATTTCTAACTCGTTATTGCACATCTCTATGCACTTTTAAGCCATTTTGGCCATTCCTAACCCATTTTTGCACATCTCTAAGCACTTTTAAACCATTTTTTGTCCATTTCTAACCCATGTTTGCACATCTCTAAGCAATTTTGAATGGCATTTTTGGCCGTTTCTAACCATTTTTGGAAATCTCTAAGCACTTTAAAGCCATGTTTGGCATTTCGAACCCATTTTTGCACATCTCTAAGCACTTTTAAACCATTTTTGGCCATTTCTAACCCATGCTTGCTCATCTCTAAGCAATTTTGAATGACATTTTTGGCCATTTCTAACCCATTTTTGCCGATCTCTACGAACTTTTAAGCCTTTTTTGGCCTTTTCTATCCCGTCTGCACATCTCTAACAATTTTGAAGCCATTTTTGGCCATTTCTAACTCATGTTTGCTCATCCCTAAGCAATTCTGAATTGCATTTTTCGCTGTTTCTATCCCATTTTTGCAGATCTCTACGAACTTTTAAGCCTTTTTTGGCCTTTTCTATCCCGTCTGCACATCTCTAACCATTTTGAAGCCATTTTTGGCCATTTCTAACCCTTTTTTGCAAATCTCTAAGCACTTTAAAGCCATTTTTAGCATTTCTAACCCATTTTTGCAAATCTCTAAGCACTTTCAAGCCATTTTTAGCATTTCTAACCCATGTTTGCACATCTCTAAGCAATTTTGAATGGCATTTTTGGACGTTTCTAACCCTTGTTTGCACATCTCTAAGCAATTTTGAATGGCATTTTTGGCCGTTTCTAACCCATTTTTGCAAATCCCTAAGCACTTTGAAGCCTTTTTTGGCTTTTTTTTTTTCCAGTTTGTACATCTCTAACCATTTTAAAGCCATTTTTGGCCATTTCTAACCCTTTTTTGCAAATCTCTAAGCACTTTAAAGCCATTTTTAGCATTTCTAACCCATTTTTGCAAATCTCTAAGCACTTTCAAGCCATTTTTAGCATTTCTAACCCATGTTTGCACATCTCTAAGCAATTTTGAATGGCATTTTTGGACGTTTTTAACCCTTGTTTGCACATCTCTAAGCAATTTTGAATGGCATTTTTGGCCGTTTCTAACCCATTTTTGCCGATCTCTACGAACTTTTAAGCCTTTTTTGGCCTTTTCTATCCTGTCTGCACATCTCTAACAATTTTGAAGCCATTTTTGGCCATTTCTAACTCATGTTTGCTCATCCCTAAGCAATTCTGAATTGCATTTTTCGCTGTTTCTAACCCATTTTTGCAGATCTCTACGAACTTTTATGCCTTTTTTGGCCTTTTCTATCCAGTTTGCACATCTCTAACCATTTTGAAGCCATTTTTGGCCATTTCTAACCCTTTTTTGCAAATCTCTTAGCACTTTAAAGCCATTTTTAGCATTTCTAACCCATTTTTGCAAATCTCTAAGCACTTTCAAGCCATTTTTAGCATTTCTAACCCATGTTTGCACATCTCTAAGCAATTTTGAATGGCATTTTTGGCCGTTTCTAACCCTTGTTTGCACATCTCTAAGCAATTTTGAATGGCATTTTTGGCCGTTTCTAACCCATTTTTGCAAATCCCTAAGCACTTTAAAGCCTTTTTTGGCTTTTTCTTTCCAGATTGCACATCTCTACCCATTTCAAAGCCATTTTTGGCCATTTCTAACTCTTTTTTGCTAATGTCTAAGCACTTTAAAGCCATTTTGGCCATTTCTAACCAATTTTTGCAAATCCCAAAGCACTTTAAAGCCATTTTTGGCATTTGTAACCCATGTTTGCACATCTCTAAGCAATTTTGAATGGCATTTTTGGCCGTTTCTAACCCATTGTTGCAGATCTCTAAGCATTTTTAAGACTTTTTTGTCCTTTTCTATGCAGTTTGTGCATCTCTAACCATTTTGAAGCTATTTTTAGCATTTCTAACCCTTTTTTGCTAATGTCTAAGCACTTTCAAGCCATTTTTAGCATTTCTAACCCATGTTTGCACATCTCGAAGCAATTTTGAATGGCATTTTTGGACGTTTCTAACCCATTTTTGCAAATCCCTAAGCACTTTAAAGCCATTTTCAGCATTTCTAACTCGTTATTGCACATCTCTATGCACTTTTAAGCCATTTTGGCCATTCCTAACCCATTTTTGCACATCTCTAAGCACTTTTAAACCATTTTTTGTCCATTTCTAACCCACGTTTGCACATCTCTAAGCAATTTTGAGTGGCATTTTTGGCCGTTTCTAACCATTTTTGCAAATCCCTAAGCACTTTAAAGCCATTTTTGGCATTTCTAACCCGTTTTTTGAAATCTCTAAGCACTTTAAAGCCATGTTTGGCATTTCGAACCCATTTTTGCGCATCTCTAAGCACTTTTAAACCATTTTTGGCCATTTCTAACCCATGCTTGCTCATCTCTAAGCAATTTTGAATGACATTTTTGGCCATTTCTAACCCATTTTTGCCGATCTCTACGAACTTTTAAGCCTTTTTTGGCCTTTTCTATCCCGTCTGCACATCTCTAACAATTTTGAAGCCATTTTTGGCCATTTCTAACTCATGTTTGCTCATCCCTAAGCAATTCTGAATTGCATTTTTCGCTGTTTCTATCCCATTTTTGCAGATCTCTACGAACTTTTATGCCTTTTTTGGCCTTTTCTATCCAGTTTGCACACCTCTAACCATTTTGAAGCCATTTTTGGCCATTTCTAACCCTTTTTTGCAAATCTCTAAGCACTTTAAAGCCATTTTTAGCATTTCTAACCCATTTTTGCAAATCTCTAAGCACTTTCAAGCCATTTTTAGCATTTCTAACCCATGTTTGCACATCTCTAAGCAATTTTGAATGGCATTTTTGGACGTTTCTAACCCATGTTTGCACATCTCTAAGCAATTTTGAATGGCATTTTTGGCCGTTTCTAACCCATTGTTGCAGATCTCTAAGCATTTTTAAGACTTTTTTGGCTTTTTCTTTCCAGTTTGCACATCTCTAACCATTTTGAAGCCATTTTTGGCCATTTCTAACCCTTTTTTGCTAATCTCTAAGCACTTTAAAGCCATTTTTAGCATTTCTAACCCATGTTTGCACATCTCTAAGCAATTTTGAATGACATTTTTGGCCATTTCTAACCCATTTTTGCCGATCTCTACGAACTTTTAAGCCTTTTTTGGCCTTTTCTATCCCGTCTGCACATCTCTAACAATTTTGAAGCCATTTTTGGCCATTTCTAACTCATGTTTGCTCATCCCTAAGCAATTCTGAATTGCATTTTTCGCTGTTTCTAACCCATTTTTGCAGATCTCTACGAACTTTTATGCCTTTTTTGGCCTTTTCTATCCAGTTTGCACACCTCTAACCATTTTGAAGCCATTTTTGGCCATTTCTAACCCTTTTTTGCAAATCTCTAAGCACTTTAAAGCCATTTTTAGCATTTCTAACCCATGTTTGCACATCTCTAAGCAATTTTGAATGGCATTTTTGGACGTTTCTAACCCTTGTTTGCACATCTCTAAGCAATTTTGAATGGCATTTTTGGCCGTTTCTAACCCATTTTTGCAAATCCCTAAGCACTTTAAAGCCTTTTTTGGCTTTTTTTTTTCCAGTTTGTACATCTCTAACCATTTTAAAGCCATTTTTGGCCATTTCTAACCCATTTTTGCTAATGTCTAAGCACTTTAAATCCATTTTCAGCATTTCTAACTCGTTATTGCACATCTCTATGCACTTTTAAGCCATTTTGGCCATTCCTAACCCATTTTTGCACATCTCTAATCACTTTTAAACCATTTTTTGTCCATTTCTAACCCATGTTTGCACATCTCTAAGCAATTTTGAATGGCATTTTTGGCCGTTTCTAACCATTTTTGCAAATCCCTAAGCACTTGAAAGCCATTTTTGGCATTTCTAACCCGTTTTTGGAAATCTCTAAGCACTTTTAAACCATTTTTTGTCCATTTCTAACCCATGTTTGCACATCTCTAAGCAATTTTGAATGGCATTTTTGGCCGTTTCTAACCCATTTTTGCAAATCCCTAAGCACTTTAAAGCCTTTTTTGGCTTTTTCTTTCCAGTTTGCACATCTCTACCCATTTCAAAGCCATTTTTGGCCATTTCTAACCCTTTTTTGCTAATGTCTAAGCACTTTAAAGCCATTTTGGCCATTTCTAACCAATTTTTGCAAATCCCAAAGCACTTTAAAGCCATTTTTGGCATTTGTAACCCATGTTTGCACATCTCTAAGCAATTTTGAATGGCATTTTTGGCCGTTTCTAACCCATTGTTGCAGATCTCTAAGCATTTTTAAGACTTTTTTGGCTTTTTCTTTCCAGTTTGCACATCTCTAACCATTTTGAAGCCATTTTTGGCCATTTCTAACCCTTTTTTGCTAATCTCTAAGCACTTTAAAGCCATTTTTAGCATTTCTAACCCATGTTTGCACATCTCTAAGCAATTTTGAATGACATTTTTGGCCATTTCTAACCCATTTTTGCCGATCTCTACGAACTTTTAAGCCTTTTTTGGCCTTTTCTATCCCGTCTGCACATCTCTAACAATTTTGAAGCCATTTTTGGCCATTTCTAACTCATGTTTGCTCATCCCTAAGCAATTCTGAATTGCATTTTTCGCTGTTTCTAACCCATTTTTGCAGATCTCTACGAACTTTTATGCCTTTTTTGGCCTTTTCTATCCAGTTTGCACACCTCTAACCATTTTGAAGCCATTTTTGGCCATTTCTAACCCTTTTTTGCAAATCTCTAAGCACTTTAAAGCCATTTTTAGCATTTCTAACCCATGTTTGCACATCTCTAAGCAATTTTGAATGGCATTTTTGGACGTTTCTAACCCTTGTTTGCACATCTCTAAGCAATTTTGAATGGCATTTTTGGCCGTTTCTAACCCATTTTTGCAAATCCCTAAGCACTTTAAAGCCTTTTTTGGCTTTTTTTTTTCCAGTTTGTACATCTCTAACCATTTTAAAGCCATTTTTGGCCATTTCTAACCCATTTTTGCTAATGTCTAAGCACTTTAAATCCATTTTCAGCATTTCTAACTCGTTATTGCACATCTCTATGCACTTTTAAGCCATTTTGGCCATTCCTAACCCATTTTTGCACATCTCTAATCACTTTTAAACCATTTTTTGTCCATTTCTAACCCATGTTTGCACATCTCTAAGCAATTTTGAATGGCATTTTTGGCCGTTTCTAACCATTTTTGCAAATCCCTAAGCACTTGAAAGCCATTTTTGGCATTTCTAACCCGTTTTTGGAAATCTCTAAGCACTTTTAAACCATTTTTTGTCCATTTCTAACCCATGTTTGCACATCTCTAAGCAATTTTGAATGGCATTTTTGGCCGTTTCTAACCCATTTTTGCAAATCCCTAAGCACTTTAAAGCCTTTTTTGGCTTTTTCTTTCCAGTTTGCACATCTCTACCCATTTCAAAGCCATTTTTGGCCATTTCTAACCCTTTTTTGCTAATGTCTAAGCACTTTAAAGCCATTTTGGCCATTTCTAACCAATTTTTGCAAATCCCAAAGCACTTTAAAGCCATTTTTGGCATTTGTAACCCATGTTTGCACATCTCTAAGCAATTTTGAATGGCATTTTTGGCCGTTTCTAACCCATTGTTGCAGATCTCTAAGCATTTTTAAGACTTTTTTGGCTTTTTCTTTCCAGTTTGCACATCTCTAACCATTTTGAAGCCATTTTTGGCCATTTCTAACCCTTTTTTGCTAATCTCTAAGCACTTTAAAGCCATTTTTAGCATTTCTAACCCATGTTTGCACATCTCTAAGCAATTTTGAATGACATTTTTGGCCATTTCTAACCCATTTTTGCCGATCTCTACGAACTTTTAAGCCTTTTTTGGCCTTTTCTATCCCGTCTGCACATCTCTAACAATTTTGAAGCCATTTTTGGCCATTTCTAACTCATGTTTGCTCATCCCTAAGCAATTCTGAATTGCATTTTTCGCTGTTTCTAACCCATTTTTGCAGATCTCTACGAACTTTTATGCCTTTTTTGGCCTTTTCTATCCAGTTTGCACACCTCTAACCATTTTGAAGCCATTTTTGGCCATTTCTAACCCTTTTTTGCAAATCTCTAAGCACTTTAAAGCCATTTTTAGCATTTCTAACCCATGTTTGCACATCTCTAAGCAATTTTGAATGGCATTTTTGGACGTTTCTAACCCTTGTTTGCACATCTCTAAGCAATTTTGAATGGCATTTTTGGCCGTTTCTAACCCATTTTTGCAAATCCCTAAGCACTTTAAAGCCTTTTTTGGCTTTTTTTTTTCCAGTTTGTACATCTCTAACCATTTTAAAGCCATTTTTGGCCATTTCTAACCCATTTTTGCTAATGTCTAAGCACTTTAAATCCATTTTCAGCATTTCTAACTCGTTATTGCACATCTCTATGCACTTTTAAGCCATTTTGGCCATTCCTAACCCATTTTTGCACATCTCTAATCACTTTTAAACCATTTTTTGTCCATTTCTAACCCATGTTTGCACATCTCTAAGCAATTTTGAATGGCATTTTTGGCCGTTTCTAACCATTTTTGCAAATCCCTAAGCACTTGAAAGCCATTTTTGGCATTTCTAACCCGTTTTTGGAAATCTCTAAGCACTTTTAAACCATTTTTTGTCCATTTCTAACCCATGTTTGCACATCTCTAAGCAATTTTGAATGGCATTTTTGGCCGTTTCTAACCCATTTTTGCAAATCCCTAAGCACTTTAAAGCCTTTTTTGGCTTTTTCTTTCCAGTTTGCACATCTCTACCCATTTCAAAGCCATTTTTGGCCATTTCTAACCCTTTTTTGCTAATGTCTAAGCACTTTAAAGCCATTTTGGCCATTTCTAACCAATTTTTGCAAATCCCAAAGCACTTTAAAGCCATTTTTGGCATTTGTAACCCATGTTTGCACATCTCTAAGCAATTTTGAATGGCATTTTTGGCCGTTTCTAACCCATTGTTGCAGATCTCTAAGCATTTTTAAGACTTTTTTGGCTTTTTCTTTCCAGTTTGCACATCTCTAACCATTTTGAAGCCATTTTTGGCCATTTCTAACCCTTTTTTGCTAATCTCTAAGCACTTTAAAGCCATTTTTAGCATTTCTAACCCATGTTTGCACATCTCTAAGCAATTTTGAATGACATTTTTGGCCATTTCTAACCCATTTTTGCCGATCTCTACGAACTTTTAAGCCTTTTTTGGCCTTTTCTATCCCGTCTGCACATCTCTAACCATTTTGAAGCCATTTTTGGCCATTTCTAACCCTTTTTTGCTAATCTCTAAGCACTTTAAAGCCATTTTTAGCATTTCTAACCCATGTTTGCACATCTCGAAGCAATTTTGAATGGCATTTTTGGCCGTTTCTAACCCATTTTTGCAAATCCCTAGGCACTTTAAAGCCATTTTCAGCATTTCTAACTCGTTATTGCACATCTCTATGCACTTTTAAGCCATTTTGGCCATTCCTAACCCATTTTTGCACATCTCTAAGCACTTTTAAACCATTTTTTGTCCATTTCTAACCCATGTTTGCACATCTCTAAGCAATTTTGAATGGCATTTTTGGCCGTTTCTAACCCATTTTTGCAAATCCCTAAGCACTTTAAAGCCTTTTTTGGCTTTTTTTTTTCCAGTTTGTACATCTCTAACCATTTTGAAGCCATTTTTGGCCATTTCTAACCCTTTTTTGCTAATGTCTAAGCACTTTAAATCCATTTTTAGCATTTCTAACTCGTTATTGCACATCTCTATGCACTTTTAAGCCATTTTGGCCATTCCTAACCCATTTTTGCACATCTCTAAGCACTTTTAAACCATTTTTTGTCCATTTCTAACCCATGTTTGCACATCTCTAAGCAATTTTGAATGGCATTTTTGGCCGTTTCTAACCATTTTTGCAAATCCCTAAGCACTTTAAAGCCTTTTTTGGCATTTCTAACCCGTTTTTGGAAATCTCTAAGCACTTTAAAGCCATGTTTGGCATTTCGAACCCATTTTTGCACATCTCTAAGCACTTTTAAACCATTTTTGGCCATTTCTAACCCATGCTTGCTCATCTCTAAGCAATTTTGAATGACATTTTTGGCCATTTCTAACCCATTTTTGCTGATCTCTACGAACTTTTAAGCCTTTTTTGGCCTTTTCTATCCCGTCTGCACATCTCTAACAATTTTGAAGCCATTTTTGGCCATTTCTAACTCATGTTTGCTCATCCCTAAGCAATTCTGAATTGCATTTTTCGCTGTTTCTATCCCATTTTTGCAGATCTCTACGAACTTTTATGCCTTTTTTGGCCTTTTCTATCCAGTTTGCACACCTCTAACCATTTTGAAGCCATTTTTGGCCATTTCTAACCCTTTTTTGCAAATCTCTAAGCACTTTAAAGCCATTTTTAGCATTTCTAACCCATTTTTGCAAATCTCTAAGCACTTTCAAGCCATTTTTAGCATTTCTAACCCATGTTTGCACATCTCTAAGCAATTTTGAATGGCATTTTTGGCCGTTTCTAACCCATTTTTGCAAATCCCTAAGCACTTTAAAGCCTTTTTTTGGCTTTTTTTTTTTCCAGTTTGTACATCTCTAACCATTTTAAAGCCATTTTTGGCCATTTCTAACCCTTTTTTGCTAATGTCTAAGCACTTTAAAGCCATTTTTGGCATTTGTAACCCATGTTTGCATATCTCTAAGCAATTTTGAATGGCATTTTTGGCTGTTTCTAACCCATTGTTGCAGATCTCTAAGCATTTTTAAGACTTTTTTGGCTTTTTCTTTCCAGTTTGCACATCTCTAACCATTTTGAAGCCATTTTTGGCCATTTCTAACCCTTTTTTGCTAATCTCTAAGCACTTTAAAGCCATTTTTAGCATTTCTAACCCATGTTTGCACATCTCTAAGCAATTTTGAATGACATTTTTGGCCATTTCTAACCCATTTTTGCCGATCTCTACGAACTTTTTAGCATTTTTTGGCCTTTTCTATCCCGTCTGCACATCTCTAACAATTTTGAAGCCATTTTTGGCCATTTCTAACTCATGTTTGCTCATCCCTAAGCAATTCTGAATTGCATTTTTCGCTGTTTCTAACCCATTTTTGCAGATCTCTACGAACTTTTATGCCTTTTTTGGCCTTTTCTATCCAGTTTGCACACCTCTAACCATTTTGAAGCCATTTTTGGCCATTTCTAACCCTTTTTTGCAAATCCCTAAGCACTTTAAAGCCATTTTTAGCATTTCTAACCCATGTTTGCACATCTCTAAGCAATTTTGAATGGCATTTTTGGACGTTTCTAACCCATGTTTGCACATCTCTAAGCAATTTTGAATGGCATTTTTGGCCGTTTCTAACCCATTTTTGCAAATCCCTAAGCACTTTAAAGCCTTTTTTGGCTTTTTCTTTCCAGTTTGCACATCTCTACCCATTTCAAAGCCATTTTTGGCCATTTCTAACCCTTTTTTGCTAATGTCTAAGCACTTTAAAGCCATTTTCAGCATTTCTAACTCGTTATTGCACATCTCTATGCACTTTTAAGCCATTTTGGCCATTCCTAACCCATTTTTGCACATCTCTAAGCACTTTTAAACCATTTTTTGTCAATTTCTAACCCTTGTTTGCACATCTCTAAGCAATTTTGAATGGCATTTTTGGCCGTTTCTAACCCATTTTTGCAAATCCCTAAGCACTTTAAAGCCTTTTTTGGCTTTTTTTTTTCCAGTTTGTACATCTCTAACCATTTTAAAGCCATTTTTGGCCATTTCTAACCCTTTTTTGCTAATGTCTAAGCACTTTAAATCCATTTTCAGCATTTCTAACTCGTTATTGCACATCTCTATGCACTTTTAAGCCATTTTGGCCATTCCTAAACCATTTTTGCACATCTCTAAGCACTTTTAAACCATTTTTTGTCCATTTCTAACCCATGTTTGCACATCTCTAAGCAATTTTGAATGGCATTTTTGGCCGTTTCTAACCATTTTTGCAAATCCCTAAGCACTTTAAAGCCATTTTTGGCATTTCTAACCCGTTTTTGGAAATCTCTAAGCACTTTAAAGCCATGTTTGGCATTTCGAACCCATTTTTGCACATCTCTAAGCACTTTTAAACCATTTTTGGCCATTTCTAACCCATGCTTGCTCATCTCTAAGCAATTTTGAATGACATTTTTGGCCATTTCTAACCCATTTTTGCTGATCTCTACGAACTTTTAAGCCTTTTTTGGCCTTTTCTATCCCGTCTGCACATCTCTAACAATTTTGAAGCCATTTTTGGCCATTTCTAACTCATGTTTGCTCATCCCTAAGCAATTCTGAATTGCATTTTTCGCTGTTTCTATCCCATTTTTGCAGATCTCTACGAACTTTTATGCCTTTTTTGGCCTTTTCTATCCAGTTTGCACACCTCTAACCATTTTGAAGCCATTTTTGGCCATTTCTAACCCTTTTTTGCAAATCTCTAAGCACTTTAAAGCCATTTTTAGCATTTCTAACCCATTTTTGCAAATCTCTAAGCACTTTCAAGCCATTTTTAGCATTTCTAACCCATGTTTGCACATCTCTAAGCAATTTTGAATGGCATTTTTGGCCGTTTCTAACCCATTTTTGCAAATCCCTAAGCACTTTAAAGCCTTTTTTTGGCTTTTTTTTTTTCCAGTTTGTACATCTCTAACCATTTTGAAGCCATTTTTGGCCATTTCTAACCCTTTTTTGCTAATGTCTAAGCACTTTAAAGCCATTTTTGGCATTTGTAACCCATGTTTGCACATCTCTAAGCAATTTTGAATGGCATTTTTGGCCGTTTCTAACCCATTGTTGCAGATCTCTAAGCATTTTTAAGACTTTTTTGGCTTTTTCTTTCCAGTTTGCACATCTCTAACCATTTTGAAGCCATTTTTGGCCATTTCTAACCCTTTTTTGCTAATCTCTAAGCACTTTAAAGCCATTTTTAGCATTTCTAACCCATGTTTGCACATCTCTAAGCAATTTTGAATGACATTTTTGGCCATTTCTAACCCATTTTTGCCGATCTCTACGAACTTTTAAGCCTTTTTTGGCCTTTTCTATCCCGTCTGCACATCTCTAACCATTTTGAAGCCATTTTTGGCCATTTCTAACCCTTTTTTGCTAATCTCTAAGCACTTTAAAGCCATTTTTAGCATTTCTAACCCATGTTTGCACATCTCGAAGCAATTTTGAATGGCATTTTTGGCCGTTTCTAACCCATTTTTGCAAATCCCTAGGCACTTTAAAGCCATTTTCAGCATTTCTAACTCGTTATTGCACATCTCTATGCACTTTTAAGCCATTTTGGCCATTCCTAACCCATTTTTGCACATCTCTAAGCACTTTTAAACCATTTTTTGTCCATTTCTAACCCATGTTTGCACATCTCTAAGCAATTTTGAATGGCATTTTTGGCCGTTTCTAACCCATTTTTGCAAATCCCTAAGCACTTTAAAGCCTTTTTTGGCTTTTTTTTTTTCCAGTTTGTACATCTCTAACCATTTTGAAGCCATTTTTGGCCATTTCTAACCCTTTTTTGCTAATGTCTAAGCACTTTAAATCCATTTTTAGCATTTCTAACTCGTTATTGCTCATCTCTATGCACTTTTAAGCCATTTTGGCCATTCCTAACCCATTTTTGCACATCTCTAAGCACTTTTAAACCATTTTTTGTCCATTTCTAACCCATGTTTGCACATCTCTAAGCAATTTTGAATGGCATTTTTGGCCGTTTCTAACCATTTTTGCAAATCCCTAAGCACTTTAAAGCCATTTTTGGCATTTCTAACCCGTTTTTGGAAATCTCTAAGCACTTTAAAGCCATGTTTGGCATTTCGAACCCATTTTTGCACATCTCTAAGCACTTTTAAACCATTTTTGGCCATTTCTAACCCATGCTTGCTCATCTCTAAGCAATTTTGAATGACATTTTTGGCCATTTCTAACCCATTTTTGCTGATCTCTACGAACTTTTAAGCCTTTTTTGGCCTTTTCTATCCCGTCTGCACATCTCTAACAATTTTGAAGCCATTTTTGGCCATTTCTAACTCATGTTTGCTCATCCCTAAGCAATTCTGAATTGCATTTTTCGCTGTTTCTATCCCATTTTTGCAGATCTCTACGAACTTTTATGCCTTTTTTGGCCTTTTCTATCCAGTTTGCACACCTCTAACCATTTTGAAGCCATTTTTGGCCATTTCTAACCCTTTTTTGCAAATCTCTAAGCACTTTAAAGCCATTTTTAGCATTTCTAACCCATTTTTGCAAATCTCTAAGCACTTTCAAGCCATTTTTAGCATTTCTAACCCATGTTTGCACATCTCTAAGCAATTTTGAATGGCATTTTTGGCCGTTTCTAACCCATTTTTGCAAATCCCTAAGCACTTTAAAGCCTTTTTTTGGCTTTTTTTTTTTCCAGTTTGTACATCTCTAACCATTTTAAAGCCATTTTTGGCCATTTCTAACCCTTTTTTGCTAATGTCTAAGCACTTTAAAGCCATTTTTGGCATTTGTAACCCATGTTTGCATATCTCTAAGCAATTTTGAATGGCATTTTTGGCTGTTTCTAACCCATTGTTGCAGATCTCTAAGCATTTTTAAGACTTTTTTGGGTTTTTCATTCCAGTTTGCACATCTCTAACCATTTTGAAGCCATTTTTGGCCATTTCTAACCCTTTTTTGCTAATGTCTAAGCACTTTAAAGCCATTTTTAGCATTTCTAACCCATGTTTGCACATCTCTAAGCAATTTTGAATGACATTTTTGGCCATTTCTAACCCATTTTTGCCGATCTCTACGAACTTTTTAGCCTTTTTTGGCCTTTTCTATCCCGTCTGCACATCTCTAACAATTTTGAAGCCATTTTTGGCCATTTCTAACTCATGTTTGCTCATCCCTAAGCAATTCTGAATTGCATTTTTCGCTGTTTCTAACCCATTTTTGCAGATCTCTACGAACTTTTATGCCTTTTTTGGCCTTTTCTATCCAGTTTGCACACCTCTAACCATTTTGAAGCCATTTTTAGCCATTTCTAACCCTTTTTTGCAAATCTCTAAGCACTTTAAAGCCATTTTTAGCATTTCTAACCCATGTTTGCACATCTCTAAGCAATTTTGAATGGCAATTTTGGACGTTTCTAACCCTTGTTTGCACATCTCTAAGCAATTTTGAATGGCATTTTTGGCCGTTTCTAACCCATTTTTGCAAATCCCTAAGCACTTTAAAGCCTTTTTTGGCTTTTTTTTTTTTCCAGTTTGTACATCTCTAACCATTTTAAAGCCATTTTTTTGCCATTTCTAACCCATTTTTGCAAATCCCTAAGCACTTTAAAGCCATTTTCAGCATTTCTAACTCGTTATTGCACATCTCTATGCACTTTTAAGCCATTTTGGCCATTCCTAACCCATTTTTGCACATCTCTAAGCACTTTTAAACCATTTTTTGTCAATTTCTAACCCTTGTTTGCACATCTCTAAGCAATTTTGAATGGCATTTTTGGCCGTTTCTAACCCATTTTTGCAAATCCCTAAGCACTTTAAAGCCTTTTTTGGCTTTTTTTTTTCCAGTTTGTACATCTCTAACCATTTTAAAGCCATTTTTGGCCATTTCTAACCCTTTTTTGCTAATGTCTAAGCACTTTAAATCCATTTTCAGCATTTCTAACTCGTTATTGCACATCTCTATGCACTTTTAAGCCATTTTGGCCATTCCTAACCCATTTTTGCACATCTCTAAGCACTTTTAAACCATTTTTTGTCCATTTCTAACCCATGTTTGCACATCTCTAAGCAATTTTGAATGGCATTTTTGGCCGTTTCTAACCATTTTTGCAAATCCCTAAGCACTTTAAAGCCATTTTTGGCATTTCTAACCCGTTTTTGGAAATCTCTAAGCACTTTAAAGCCATGTTTGGCATTTCGAACCCATTTTTGCACATCTCTAAGCACTTTTAAACCATTTTTGGCCATTTCTAACCCATGCTTGCTCATCTCTAAGCAATTTTGAATGACATTTTTGGCCATTTCTAACCCATTTTTGCTGATCTCTACGAACTTTTAAGCCTTTTTTGGCCTTTTCTATCCCGTCTGCACATCTCTAACAATTTTGAAGCCATTTTTGGCCATTTCTAACTCATGTTTGCTCATCCCTAAGCAATTCTGAATTGCATTTTTCGCTGTTTCTATCCCATTTTTGCAGATCTCTACGAACTTTTATGCCTTTTTTGGCCTTTTCTATCCAGTTTGCACACCTCTAACCATTTTGAAGCCATTTTTGGCCATTTCTAACCCTTTTTTGCAAATCTCTAAGCACTTTAAAGCCATTTTTAGCATTTCTAACCCATTTTTGCAAATCTCTAAGCACTTTCAAGCCATTTTTAGCATTTCTAACCCATGTTTGCACATCTCTAAGCAATTTTGAATGGCATTTTTGGCCGTTTCTAACCCATTTTTGCAAATCCCTAAGCACTTTAAAGCCTTTTTTTGGCTTTTTTTTTTTCCAGTTTGTACATCTCTAACCATTTTGAAGCCATTTTTGGCCATTTCTAACCCTTTTTTGCTAATGTCTAAGCACTTTAAAGCCATTTTTGGCATTTGTAACCCATGTTTGCATATCTCTAAGCAATTTTGAATGGCATTTTTGGCTGTTTCTAACCCATTGTTGCAGATCTCTAAGCATTTTTAAGACTTTTTTGGGTTTTTCTTTCCAGTTTGCACATCTCTAACCATTTTGAAGCCATTTTTGGCCATTTCTAACCCTTTTTTGCTAATGTCTAAGCACTTTAAAGCCATTTTTAGCATTTCTAACCCATGTTTGCACATCTCTAAGCAATTTTGAATGACATTTTTGGCCATTTCTAACCCATTTTTGCCGATCTCTACGAACTTTTTAGCCTTTTTTGGCCTTTTCTATCCCGTCTGCACATCTCTAACAATTTTGAAGCCATTTTTGGCCATTTCTAACTCATGTTTGCTCATCCCTAAGCAATTCTGAATTGCATTTTTCGCTGTTTCTAACCCATTTTTGCAGATCTCTACGAACTTTTATGCCTTTTTTGGCCTTTTCTATCCAGTTTGCACACCTCTAACCATTTTGAAGCCATTTTTGGCCATTTCTAACCCTTTTTTGCAAATCTCTAAGCACTTTAAAGCCATTTTTAGCATTTCTAACCCATGTTTGCACATCTCTAAGCAATTTTGAATGGCATTTTTGGCCGTTTCTAACCCATTTTTGCAAATCCCTAAGCACTTTAAAGCCTTTTTTGGCTTTTTTTTTTCCAGTTTGTACATCTCTAACCATTTTAAAGCCATTTTTGGCCATTTCTAACCCTTTTTTGCTAATGTCTAAGCACTTTAAATCCATTTTCAGCATTTCTAACTCGTTATTGCACATCTCTATGCACTTTTAAGCCATTTTGGCCATTCCTAACCCATTTTTGCACATCTCTAATCACTTTTAAACCATTTTTTGTCCATTTCTAACCCATGTTTGCACATCTCTAAGCAATTTTGAATGGCATTTTTGGCCGTTTCTAACCATTTTTGCAAATCCCTAAGCACTTTAAAGCCATTTTTGGCATTTCTAACCCGTTTTTGGAAATCTCTAAGCACTTTAAAGCCATGTTTGGCATTTCGAACCCATTTTTGCACATCTCTAAGCACTTTTAAACCATTTTTGGCCATTTCTAACCCATGCTTGCTCATCTCTAAGCAATTTTGAATGACATTTTTGGCCATTTCTAACCCATTTTTGCTGATCTCTACGAACTTTTAAGCCTTTTTTGGCCTTTTCTATCCCGTCTGCACATCTCTAACAATTTTGAAGCCATTTTTGGCCATTTCTAACTCATGTTTGCTCATCCCTAAGCAATTCTGAATTGCATTTTTCGCTGTTTCTATCCCATTTTTGCAGATCTCTACGAACTTTTATGCCTTTTTTGGCCTTTTCTATCCAGTTTGCACACCTCTAACCATTTTGAAGCCATTTTTGGCCATTTCTAACCCTTTTTTGCAAATCTCTAAGCACTTTAAAGCCATTTTTAGCATTTCTAACCCATTTTTGCAAATCTCTAAGCACTTTCAAGCCATTTTTAGCATTTCTAACCCATGTTTGCACATCTCTAAGCAATTTTGAATGGCATTTTTGGCCGTTTCTAACCCATTTTTGCAAATCCCTAAGCACTTTAAAGCCTTTTTTTGGCTTTTTTTTTTTCCAGTTTGTACATCTCTAACCATTTTAAAGCCATTTTTGGCCATTTCTAACCCTTTTTTGCTAATGTCTAAGCACTTTAAAGCCATTTTTGGCATTTGTAACCCATGTTTGCATATCTCTAAGCAATTTTGAATGGCATTTTTGGCTGTTTCTAACCCATTGTTGCAGATCTCTAAGCATTTTTAAGACTTTTTTGGGTTTTTCTTTCCAGTTTGCACATCTCTAACCATTTTGAAGCCATTTTTGGCCATTTCTAACCCTTTTTTGCTAATGTCTAAGCACTTTAAAGCCATTTTTAGCATTTCTAACCCATGTTTGCACATCTCTAAGCAATTTTGAATGACATTTTTGGCCATTTCTAACCCATTTTTGCCGATCTCTACGAACTTTTTAGCCTTTTTTGGCCTTTTCTATCCCGTCTGCACATCTCTAACAATTTTGAAGCCATTTTTGGCCATTTCTAACTCATGTTTGCTCATCCCTAAGCAATTCTGAATTGCATTTTTCGCTGTTTCTAACCCATTTTTGCAGATCTCTACGAACTTTTATGCCTTTTTTGGCCTTTTCTATCCAGTTTGCACACCTCTAACCATTTTGAAGCCATTTTTG
The DNA here is from genome assembly GCF_037157495.1 of Lathamus discolor. Lineage (NCBI taxonomy): Eukaryota > Metazoa > Chordata > Aves > Psittaciformes > Psittacidae > Lathamus > Lathamus discolor. Next base: position 148,713 of record NW_027069102.1, on the reverse strand, counting down.
GCCATTTCTAACCCTTTTTTGCAAATCTCTAAGCACTTTAAAGCCATTTTTAGCATTTCTAACCCATTTTTGCAAATCTCTAAGCACTTTCAAGCCATTTTTAGCATTTCTAACCCATGTTTGCACATCTCTAAGCAATTTTGAATGGCATTTTTGGACGTTTCAAACCCATGTTTGCACATCTCTAAGCAATTTTGAATGGCATTTTTGGCCGTTTCTAACCCATTGTTGCAGATCTCTAAGCATTTTTAAGACTTTTTTGGCTTTTTCTTTCCAGTTTGAACATCTCTAACCATTTTGAAGCCATTTTTGGCCATTTCTAACCCTTTTTTGCTAATGTCTAAGCACTTTAAAGCCATTTTGGCCATTTTTAGCATTTCTAACCCATGTTTGCACATCTCGAAGCAATTTTGAATGGCATTTTTGGCCGTTTCTAACCCATTTTTGCAAATCCCTAAGCACTTTAAAGCCATTTTCAGCATTTCTAACTCGTTATTGCACATCTCTATGCACTTTTAAGCCATTTTGGCCATTCCTAACCCATTTTTGCACATCTCTAAGCACTTTTAAACCATTTTTTGTCCATTTCTAACCCATGTTTGCACATCTCTAAGCAATTTTGAATGGCATTTTTGGCCGTTTCTAACCCATTTTTGCAAATCCCTAAGCACTTTAAAGCCTTTTTTGGCTTTTTTTTTTTCCAGTTTGTACATCTCTAACCATTTTAAAGCCATTTTTGGCCATTTCTAACCCTTTTTTGCTAATGTCTAAGCACTTTAAAGCCATTTTCAGCATTTCTAACTCGTTATTGCACATCTCTATGCACTTTTAAGCCATTTTGGCCATTCCTAACCCATTTTTGCACATCTCTAATCACTTTTAAACCATTTTTTGTCCATTTCTAACCCATGTTTGCACATCTCTAAGCAATTTTGAATGGCATTTTTGGCCGTTTCTAACCATTTTTGCAAATCCCTAAGCACTTTAAAGCCATTTTTGGCATTTCTAACCCGTTTTTGGAAATCTCTAAGCACTTTAAAGCCATGTTTGGCATTTCGAACCCATTTTTGCACATCTCTAAGCACTTTTAAACCATTTTTGGCCATTTCTAACCCATGCTTGCTCATCTCTAAGCAATTTTGAATGACATTTTTGGCCATTTCTAACCCATTTTTGCTGATCTCTACGAACTTTTAAGCCTTTTTTGGATTTTCTATCCCGTCTGCACATCTCTAACAATTTTGAAGCCATTTTTGGCCATTTCTAACTCATGTTTGCTCATCCCTAAGCAATTCTGAATTGCATTTTTCGCTGTTTCTATCCCATTTTTGCAGATCTCTACGAACTTTTATGCCTTTTTTGGCCTTTTCTATCCAGTTTGCACACCTCTAACCATTTTGAAGCCATTTTTGGCCATTTCTAACCCTTTTTTGCAAATCTCTAAGCACTTTAAAGCCATTTTTAGCATTTCTAACCCATGTTTGCACATCTCTAAGCAATTTTGAATGGCATTTTTGGACGTTTCTAACCCTTGTTTGCACATCTCTAAGCAATTTTGAATGGCATTTTTGGCCGTTTCTAACCCATTTTTGCAAATCCCTAAGCACTTTAAAGCCTTTTTTGGCTTTTTTTTTTCCAGTTTGTACATCTCTAACCATTTTAAAGCCATTTTTGGCCATTTCTAACCCATTTTTGCTAATGTCTAAGCACTTTAAATCCATTTTCAGCATTTCTAACTCGTTATTGCACATCTCTATGCACTTTTAAGCCATTTTGGCCATTCCTAACCCATTTTTGCACATCTCTAATCACTTTTAAACCATTTTTTGTCCATTTCTAACCCATGTTTGCACATCTCTAAGCAATTTTGAATGGCATTTTTGGCCGTTTCTAACCATTTTTGCAAATCCCTAAGCACTTGAAAGCCATTTTTGGCATTTCTAACCCGTTTTTGGAAATCTCTAAGCACTTTTAAACCATTTTTTGTCCATTTCTAACCCATGTTTGCACATCTCTAAGCAATTTTGAATGGCATTTTTGGCCGTTTCTAACCCATTTTTGCAAATCCCTAAGCACTTTAAAGCCTTTTTTGGCTTTTTCTTTCCAGTTTGCACATCTCTACCCATTTCAAAGCCATTTTTGGCCATTTCTAACCCTTTTTTGCTAATGTCTAAGCACTTTAAAGCCATTTTGGCCATTTCTAACCAATTTTTGCAAATCCCAAAGCACTTTAAAGCCATTTTTGGCATTTGTAACCCATGTTTGCACATCTCTAAGCAATTTTGAATGGCATTTTTGGCCGTTTCTAACCCATTGTTGCAGATCTCTAAGCATTTTTAAGACTTTTTTGGCTTTTTCTTTCCAGTTTGCACATCTCTAACCATTTTGAAGCCATTTTTGGCCATTTCTAACCCTTTTTTGCTAATCTCTAAGCACTTTAAAGCCATTTTTAGCATTTCTAACCCATGTTTGCACATCTCTAAGCAATTTTGAATGACATTTTTGGCCATTTCTAACCCATTTTTGCCGATCTCTACGAACTTTTAAGCCTTTTTTGGCCTTTTCTATCCCGTCTGCACATCTCTAACAATTTTGAAGCCATTTTTGGCCATTTCTAACTCATGTTTGCTCATCCCTAAGCAATTCTGAATTGCATTTTTCGCTGTTTCTATCCCATTTTTGCAGATCTCTACGAACTTTTATGCCTTTTTTGGCCTTTTCTATCCAGTTTGCACACCTCTAACCATTTTGAAGCCATTTTTGGCCATTTCTAACCCTTTTTTGCAAATCTCCAAGCACTTTAAAGCCATTTTTAGCATTTCTAACCCATGTTTGCACATCTCTAAGCAATTTTGAATGGCATTTTTGGACGTTTCTAACCCTTTTTTGCTAATCTCTAAGCAATTTTGAATGGCATTTTTGGCCGTTTCTAACCCATTTTTGCAAATCCCTAAGCACTTTAAAGCCTTTTTTGGCTTTTTTTTTTCCAGTTTGTACATCTCTAACCATTTTAAAGCCATTTTTGGCCATTTCTAACCCATTTTTGCTAATGTCTAAGCACTTTAAATCCATTTTCAGCATTTCTAACTCGTTATTGCACATCTCTATGCACTTTTAAGCCATTTTGGCCATTCCTAACTTATTTTTGCACATCTCTAATCACTTTTAAACCATTTTTTGTCCATTTCTAACCCATGTTTGCACATCTCTAAGCAATTTTGAATGGCATTTTTGGCCGTTTCTAACCATTTTTGCAAATCCCTAAGCACTTGAAAGCCATTTTTGGCATTTCTAACCCGTTTTTGGAAATCTCTAAGCACTTTTAAACCATTTTTTGTCCATTTCTAACCCATGTTTGCACATCTCTAAGCAATTTTGAATGGCATTTTTGGCCGTTTCTAACCCATTTTTGCAAATCCCTAAGCACTTTAAAGCCTTTTTTGGCTTTTTCTTTCCAGTTTGCACATCTCTACCCATTTCAAAGCCATTTTTGGCCATTTCTAACCCTTTTTTGCTAATGTCTAAGCACTTTAAAGCCATTTTGGCCATTTCTAACCAATTTTTGCAAATCCCAAAGCACTTTAAAGCCATTTTTGGCATTTGTAACCCATGTTTGCACATCTCTAAGCAATTTTGAATGGCATTTTTGGCCGTTTCTAACCCATTGTTGCAGATCTCTAAGCATTTTTAAGACTTTTTTGGCTTTTTCTTTCCAGTTTGCACATCTCTAACCATTTTGAAGCCATTTTTGGCCATTTCTAACCCTTTTTTGCTAATCTCTAAGCACTTTAAAGCCATTTTTAGCATTTCTAACCCATGTTTGCACATCTCTAAGCAATTTTGAATGACATTTTTGGCCATTTCTAACCCATTTTTGCCGATCTCTACGAACTTTTAAGCCTTTTTTGGCCTTTTCTATCCCGTCTGCACATCTCTAACAATTTTGAAGCCATTTTTGGCCATTTCTAACTCATGTTTGCTCATCCCTAAGCAATTCTGAATTGCATTTTTCGCTGTTTCTATCCCATTTTTGCAGATCTCTACGAACTTTTATGCCTTTTTTGGCCTTTTCTATCCAGTTTGCACACCTCTAACCATTTTGAAGCCATTTTTGGCCATTTCTAACCCTTTTTTGCAAATCTCTAAGCACTTTAAAGCCATTTTTAGCATTTCTAACCCATGTTTGCACATCTCTAAGCAATTTTGAATGGCATTTTTGGACGTTTCTAACCCTTGTTTGCACATCTCTAAGCAATTTTGAATGGCATTTTTGGCCGTTTCTAACCCATTTTTGCAAATCCCTAAGCACTTTAAAGCCTTTTTTGGCTTTTTTTTTTTCCAGTTTGTACATCTCTAACCATTTTAAAGCCATTTTTGGCCATTTCTAACCCATTTTTGCTAATGTCTAAGCACTTTAAATCCATTTTCAGCATTTCTAACTCGTTATTGCACATCTCTATGCACTTTTAAGCCATTTTGGCCATTCCTAACCCATTTTTGCACATCTCTAATCACTTTTAAACCATTTTTTGTCCATTTCTAACCCATGTTTGCACATCTCTAAGCAATTTTGAATGGCATTTTTGGCCGTTTCTAACCATTTTTGCAAATCCCTAAGCACTTGAAAGCCATTTTTGGCATTTCTAACCCGTTTTTGGAAATCTCTAAGCACTTTTAAACCATTTTTTGTCCATTTCTAACCCATGTTTGCACATCTCTAAGCAATTTTGAATGGCATTTTTGGCCGTTTCTAACCCATTTTTGCAAATCCCTAAGCACTTTAAAGCCTTTTTTGGCTTTTTCTTTCCAGTTTGCACATCTCTACCCATTTCAAAGCCATTTTTGGCCATTTCTAACCCTTTTTTGCTAATGTCTAAGCACTTTAAAGCCATTTTGGCCATTTCTAACCAATTTTTGCAAATCCCAAAGCACTTTAAAGCCATTTTTGGCATTTGTAACCCATGTTTGCACATCTCTAAGCAATTTTGAATGGCATTTTTGGCCGTTTCTAACCCATTGTTGCAGATCTCTAAGCATTTTTAAGACTTTTTTGGCTTTTTCTTTCCAGTTTGCACATCTCTAACCATTTTGAAGCCATTTTTGGCCATTTCTAACCCTTTTTTGCTAATCTCTAAGCACTTTAAAGCCATTTTTAGCATTTCTAACCCATGTTTGCACATCTCTAAGCAATTTTGAATGACATTTTTGGCCATTTCTAACCCATTTTTGCCGATCTCTACGAACTTTTAAGCCTTTTTTGGCCTTTTCTATCCCGTCTGCACATCTCTAACAATTTTGAAGCCATTTTTGGCCATTTCTAACTCATGTTTGCTCATCCCTAAGCAATTCTGAATTGCATTTTTCGCTGTTTCTAACCCATTTTTGCAGATCTCTACGAACTTTTATGCCTTTTTTGGCCTTTTCTATCCAGTTTGCACACCTCTAACCATTTTGAAGCCATTTTTGGCCATTTCTAACCCTTTTTTGCAAATCTCTAAGCACTTTAAAGCCATTTTTAGCATTTCTAACCCATGTTTGCACATCTCTAAGCAATTTTGAATGGCATTTTTGGACGTTTCTAACCCTTGTTTGCACATCTCTAAGCAATTTTGAATGGCATTTTTGGCCGTTTCTAACCCATTTTTGCAAATCCCTAAGCACTTTAAAGCCTTTTTTGGCTTTTTTTTTTCCAGTTTGTACATCTCTAACCATTTTAAAGCCATTTTTGGCCATTTCTAACCCATTTTTGCTAATGTCTAAGCACTTTAAATCCATTTTCAGCATTTCTAACTCGTTATTGCACATCTCTATGCACTTTTAAGCCATTTTGGCCATTCCTAACCCATTTTTGCACATCTCTAATCACTTTTAAACCATTTTTTGTCCATTTCTAACCCATGTTTGCACATCTCTAAGCAATTTTGAATGGCATTTTTGGCCGTTTCTAACCATTTTTGCAAATCCCTAAGCACTTGAAAGCCATTTTTGGCATTTCTAACCCGTTTTTGGAAATCTCTAAGCACTTTTAAACCATTTTTTGTCCATTTCTAACCCATGTTTGCACATCTCTAAGCAATTTTGAATGGCATTTTTGGCCGTTTCTAACCCATTTTTGCAAATCCCTAAGCACTTTAAAGCCTTTTTTGGCTTTTTCTTTCCAGTTTGCACATCTCTACCCATTTCAAAGCCATTTTTGGCCATTTCTAACCCTTTTTTGCTAATGTCTAAGCACTTTAAAGCCATTTTGGCCATTTCTAACCAATTTTTGCAAATCCCAAAGCACTTTAAAGCCATTTTTGGCATTTGTAACCCATGTTTGCACATCTCTAAGCAATTTTGAATGGCATTTTTGGCCGTTTCTAACCCATTGTTGCAGATCTCTAAGCATTTTTAAGACTTTTTTGGCTTTTTCTTTCCAGTTTGCACATCTCTAACCATTTTGAAGCCATTTTTGGCCATTTCTAACCCTTTTTTGCTAATCTCTAAGCACTTTAAAGCCATTTTTAGCATTTCTAACCCATGTTTGCACATCTCTAAGCAATTTTGAATGACATTTTTGGCCATTTCTAACCCATTTTTGCCGATCTCTACGAACTTTTAAGCCTTTTTTGGCCTTTTCTATCCCGTCTGCACATCTCTAACAATTTTGAAGCCATTTTTGGCCATTTCTAACTCATGTTTGCTCATCCCTAAGCAATTCTGAATTGCATTTTTCGCTGTTTCTAACCCATTTTTGCAGATCTCTACGAACTTTTATGCCTTTTTTGGCCTTTTCTATCCAGTTTGCACACCTCTAACCATTTTGAAGCCATTTTTGGCCATTTCTAACCCTTTTTTGCAAATCTCTAAGCACTTTAAAGCCATTTTTAGCATTTCTAACCCATGTTTGCACATCTCTAAGCAATTTTGAATGGCATTTTTGGACGTTTCTACACCCTTGTTTGCACATCTCTAAGCAATTTTGAATGGCATTTTTGGCCGTTTCTAACCCATTTTTGCAAATCCCTAAGCACTTTAAAGCCTTTTTTGGCTTTTTTTTTTCCAGTTTGTACATCTCTAACCATTTTAAAGCCATTTTTGGCCATTTCTAACCCATTTTTGCTAATGTCTAAGCACTTTAAATCCATTTTCAGCATTTCTAACTCGTTATTGCACATCTCTATGCACTTTTAAGCCATTTTGGCCATTCCTAACCCATTTTTGCACATCTCTAATCACTTTTAAACCATTTTTTGTCCATTTCTAACCCATGTTTGCACATCTCTAAGCAATTTTGAATGGCATTTTTGGCCGTTTCTAACCATTTTTGCAAATCCCTAAGCACTTGAAAGCCATTTTTGGCATTTCTAACCCGTTTTTGGAAATCTCTAAGCACTTTTAAACCATTTTTTGTCCATTTCTAACCCATGTTTGCACATCTCTAAGCAATTTTGAATGGCATTTTTGGCCGTTTCTAACCCATTTTTGCAAATCCCTAAGCACTTTAAAGCCTTTTTTGGCTTTTTCTTTCCAGTTTGCACATCTCTACCCATTTCAAAGCCATTTTTGGCCATTTCTAACCCTTTTTTGCTAATGTCTAAGCACTTTAAAGCCATTTTGGCCATTTCTAACCAATTTTTGCAAATCCCAAAGCACTTTAAAGCCATTTTTGGCATTTGTAACCCATGTTTGCACATCTCTAAGCAATTTTGAATGGCATTTTTGGCCGTTTCTAACCCATTGTTGCAGATCTCTAAGCATTTTTAAGACTTTTTTGGCTTTTTCTTTCCAGTTTGCACATCTCTAACCATTTTGAAGCCATTTTTGGCCATTTCTAACCCTTTTTTGCTAATCTCTAAGCACTTTAAAGCCATTTTTAGCATTTCTAACCCATGTTTGCACATCTCTAAGCAATTTTGAATGACATTTTTGGCCATTTCTAACCCATTTTTGCCGATCTCTACGAACTTTTAAGCCTTTTTTGGCCTTTTCTATCCCGTCTGCACATCTCTAACAATTTTGAAGCCATTTTTGGCCATTTCTAACTCATGTTTGCTCATCCCTAAGCAATTCTGAATTGCATTTTTCGCTGTTTCTAACCCATTTTTGCAGATCTCTACGAACTTTTATGCCTTTTTTGGCCTTTTCTATCCAGTTTGCACACCTCTAACCATTTTGAAGCCATTTTTGGCCATTTCTAACCCTTTTTTGCAAATCTCTAAGCACTTTAAAGCCATTTTTAGCATTTCTAACCCATGTTTGCACATCTCTAAGCAATTTTGAATGGCATTTTTGGACGTTTCTAACCCTTGTTTGCACATCTCTAAGCAATTTTGAATGGCATTTTTGGCCGTTTCTAACCCATTTTTGCTAATCCCTAAGCACTTTAAAGCCTTTTTTGGCTTTTTTTTTTCCAGTTTGTACATCTCTAACCATTTTAAAGCCATTTTTGGCCATTTCTAACCCATTTTTGCTAATGTCTAAGCACTTTAAATCCATTTTCAGCATTTCTAACTCGTTATTGCACATCTCTATGCACTTTTAAGCCATTTTGGCCATTCCTAACCCATTTTTGCACATCTCTAATCACTTTTAAACCATTTTTTGTCCATTTCTAACCCATGTTTGCACATCTCTAAGCAATTTTGAATGGCATTTTTGGCCGTTTCTAACCATTTTTGCAAATCCCTAAGCACTTGAAAGCCATTTTTGGCATTTCTAACCCGTTTTTGGAAATCTCTAAGCACTTTTAAACCATTTTTTGTCCATTTCTAACCCATGTTTGCACATCTCTAAGCAATTTTGAATGGCATTTTTGGCCGTTTCTAACCCATTTTTGCAAATCCCTAAGCACTTTAAAGCCTTTTTTGGCTTTTTCTTTCCAGTTTGCACATCTCTACCCATTTCAAAGCCATTTTTGGCCATTTCTAACCCTTTTTTGCTAATGTCTAAGCACTTTAAAGCCATTTTGGCCATTTCTAACCAATTTTTGCAAATCCCAAAGCACTTTAAAGCCATTTTTGGCATTTGTAACCCATGTTTGCACATCTCTAAGCAATTTTGAATGGCATTTTTGGCCGTTTCTAACCCATTGTTGCAGATCTCTAAGCATTTTTAAGACTTTTTTGGCTTTTTCTTTCCAGTTTGCACATCTCTAACCATTTTGAAGCCATTTTTGGCCATTTCTAACCCTTTTTTGCTAATCTCTAAGCACTTTAAAGCCATTTTTAGCATTTCTAACCCATGTTTGCACATCTCTAAGCAATTTTGAATGACATTTTTGGCCATTTCTAACCCATTTTTGCCGATCTCTACGAACTTTTAAGCCTTTTTTGGCCTTTTCTATCCCGTCTGCACATCTCTAACAATTTTGAAGCCATTTTTGGCCATTTCTAACTCATGTTTGCTCATCCCTAAGCAATTCTGAATTGCATTTTTCGCTGTTTCTAACCCATTTTTGCAGATCTCTACGAACTTTTATGCCTTTTTTGGCCTTTTCTATCCAGTTTGCACACCTCTAACCATTTTGAAGCCATTTTTGGCCATTTCTAACCCTTTTTTGCAAATCTCTAAGCACTTTAAAGCCATTTTTAGCATTTCTAACCCATGTTTGCACATCTCTAAGCAATTTTGAATGGCATTTTTGGACGTTTCTACACCCTTGTTTGCACATCTCTAAGCAATTTTGAATGGCATTTTTGGCCGTTTCTAACCCATTTTTGCAAATCCCTAAGCACTTTAAAGCCTTTTTTGGCTTTTTTTTTTCCAGTTTGTACATCTCTAACCATTTTAAAGCCATTTTTGGCCATTTCTAACCCATTTTTGCTAATGTCTAAGCACTTTAAATCCATTTTCAGCATTTCTAACTCGTTATTGCACATCTCTATGCACTTTTAAGCCATTTTGGCCATTCCTAACCCATTTTTGCACATCTCTAATCACTTTTAAACCATTTTTTGTCCATTTCTAACCCATGTTTGCACATCTCTAAGCAATTTTGAATGGCATTTTTGGCCGTTTCTAACCATTTTTGCAAATCCCTAAGCACTTGAATGCCATTTTTGGCATTTCTAACCCGTTTTTGGAAATCTCTAAGCACTTTTAAACCATTTTTTGTCCATTTCTAACCCATGTTTGCACATCTCTAAGCAATTTTGAATGGCATTTTTGGCCGTTTCTAACCCATTTTTGCAAATCCCTAAGCACTTTAAAGCCTTTTTTGGCTTTTTCTTTCCAGTTTGCACATCTCTACCCATTTCAAAGCCATTTTTGGCCATTTCTAACCCTTTTTTGCTAATGTCTAAGCACTTTAAAGCCATTTTGGCCATTTCTAACCAATTTTTGCAAATCCCAAAGCACTTTAAAGCCATTTTTGGCATTTGTAACCCATGTTTGCACATCTCTAAGCAATTTTGAATGGCATTTTTGGCCGTTTCTAACCCATTGTTGCAGATCTCTAAGCATTTTTAAGACTTTTTTGGCTTTTTCTTTCCAGTTTGCACATCTCTAACCATTTTGAAGCCATTTTTGGCCATTTCTAACCCTTTTTTGCTAATCTCTAAGCACTTTAAAGCCATTTTTAGCATTTCTAACCCATGTTTGCACATCTCTAAGCAATTTTGAATGACATTTTTGGCCATTTCTAACCCATTTTTGCCGATCTCTACGAACTTTTAAGCCTTTTTTGGCCTTTTCTATCCCGTCTGCACATCTCTAACAATTTTGAAGCCATTTTTGGCCATTTCTAACTCATGTTTGCTCATCCCTAAGCAATTCTGAATTGCATTTTTCGCTGTTTCTAACCCATTTTTGCAGATCTCTACGAACTTTTATGCCTTTTTTGGCCTTTTCTATCCAGTTTGCACACCTCTAACCATTTTGAAGCCATTTTTGGCCATTTCTAACCCTTTTTTGCAAATCTCTAAGCACTTTAAAGCCATTTTTAGCATTTCTAACCCATTTTTGCAAATCTCTAAGCACTTTCAAGCCATTTTTAGCATTTCTAACCCATGTTTGCACATCTCTAAGCAATTTTGAATGGCATTTTTGGACGTTTCTAACCCTTGTTTGCACATCTCTAAGCAATTTTGAATGGCATTTTTGGCCGTTTCTAACCCATTTTTGCAAATCCCTAAGCACTTTAAAGCCTTTTTTGGCTTTTTTTTTTCCAGTTTGTACATCTCTAACCATTTCAAAGCCATTTTTGGCCATTTCTAACCCTTTTTTGCTAATGTCTAAGCACTTTAAAGCCATTTTTGGCATTTGTAACCCATGTTTGCACATCTCTAAGCAATTTTGAATGGCATTTTTGGCCGTTTCTAACCCATTGTTGCAGATCTCTAAGCATTTTTAAGACTTTTTTGGCTTTTTCTTTCCAGTTTGCACATCTCTAACCATTTTGAAGCCATTTTTGGCCATTTCTAACCCTTTTTTGCTAATGTCTAAGCACTTTAAAGCCATTTTTAGCATTTCTAACCCATGTTTGCACATCTCTAAGCAATTTTGAATGACATTTTTGGCCATTTCTAACCCATTTTTGCCGATCTCTACGAACTTTTTAGCCTTTTTTGGCCTTTTCTATCCCGTCTGCACATCTCTAACAATTTTGAAGCCATTTTTGGCCATTTCTAACTCATGTTTGCTCATCCCTAAGCAATTCTGAATTGCATTTTTCGCTGTTTCTAACCCATTTTTGCAGATCTCTACGAACTTTTATGCCTTTTTTGGCCTTTTCTATCCAGTTTGCACACCTCTAACCATTTTGAAGCCATTTTTGGCCATTTCTAACCCTTTTTTGCAAATCTCTAAGCACTTTAAAGCCATTTTTAGCATTTCTAACCCATGTTTGCACATCTCTAAGCAATTTTGAATGGCATTTTTGGACGTTTCTAACCCTTGTTTGCACATCTCTAAGCAATTTTGAATGGCATTTTTGGCCGTTTCTAACCCATTTTTGCAAATCCCTAAGCACTTTAAAGCCTTTTTTGGCTTTTTTTTTTCCAGTTTGTACATCTCTAACCATTTTAAAGCCATTTTTGGCCATTTCTAACCCTTTTTTGCTAATGTCTAAGCACTTTAAATCCATTTTCAGCATTGCTAACTCGTTATTGCACATCTCTATGCACTTTTAAGCCATTTTGGCCATTCCTAACCCATTTTTGCACATCTCTAATCACTTTTAAACCATTTTTTGTCCATTTCTAACCCATGTTTGCACATCTCTAAGCAATTTTGAATGGCATTTTTGGCCGTTTCTAACCATTTTTGCAAATCCCTAAGCACTTTAAAGCCATTTTTGGCATTTCTAACCCGTTTTTGGAAATCTCTAAGCACTTTTAAACCATTTTTTGTCCATTTCTAACCCATGTTTGCACATCTCTAAGCAATTTTGAATGGCATTTTTGGCCGTTTCTAACCCATTTTTGCAAATCCCTAAGCACTTTAAAGCCTTTTTTGGCTTTTTCTTTCCAGTTTGCACATCTCTACCCATTTCAAAGCCATTTTTGGCCATTTCTAACCCTTTTTTGCTAATGTCTAAGCACTTTAAAGCCATTTTGGCCATTTCTAACCAATTTTTGCAAATCCCAAAGCACTTTAAAGCCATTTTTGGCATTTGTAACCCATGTTTGCACATCTCTAAGCAATTTTGAATGGCATTTTTGGCCGTTTCTAACCCATTGTTGCAGATCTCTAAGCATTTTTAAGACTTTTTTGGCTTTTTCTTTCCAGTTTGCACATCTCTAACCATTTTGAAGCCATTTTTGGCCATTTCTAACCCTTTTTTGCTAATCTCTTAGCACTTTAAAGCCATTTTTAGCATTTCTAACCCATGTTTGCACATCTCTAAGCAATTTTGAATGACATTTTTGGCCATTTCTAACCCATTTTTGCCGATCTCTACGAACTTTTAAGCCTTTTTTGGCCTTTTCTATCCCGTCTGCACATCTCTAACAATTTTGAAGCCATTTTTGGCCATTTCTAACTCATGTTTGCTCATCCCTAAGCAATTCTGAATTGCATTTTTCGCTGTTTCTAACCCATTTTTGCAGATCTCTACGAACTTTTATGCCTTTTTTGGCCTTTTCTATCCAGTTTGCACACCTCTAACCATTTTGAAGCCATTTTTGGCCATTTCTAACCCTTTTTTGCAAATCTCGAAGCACTTTAAAGCCATTTTTAGCATTTCTAACCCATGTTTGCACATCTCTAAGCAATTTTGAATGGCATTTTTGGACGTTTCTAACCCTTGTTTGCACATCTCTAAGCAATTTTGAATGGCATTTTTGGCCGTTTCTAACCCATTTTTGCAAATCCCTAAGCACTTTAAAGCCTTTTTTGGCTTTTTTTTTTCCAGTTTGTACATCTCTAACCATTTTAAAGCCATTTTTGGCCATTTCTAACCCTTTTTTGCTAATGTCTAAGCACTTTAAATCCATTTTCAGCATTTCTAACTCGTTATTGCACATCTCTATGCACTTTTAAGCCATTTTGGCCATTCCTAACCCATTTTTGCACATCTCTAATCACTTTTAAACCATTTTTTGTCCATTTCTAACCCATGTTTGCACATCTCTAAGCAATTTTGAATGGCATTTTTGGCCGTTTCTAACCATTTTTGCAAATCCCTAAGCACTTTAAAGCCATTTTTGGCATTTCTAACCCGTTTTTGGAAATCTCTAAGCACTTTTAAACCATTTTTTGTCCATTTCTAACCCATGTTTGCACATCTCTAAGCAATTTTGAATGGCATTTTTGGCCGTTTCTAACCCATTTTTGCAAATCCCTAAGCACTTTAAAGCCTTTTTTGGCTTTTTCTTTCCAGTTTGCACATCTCTACCCATTTCAAAGCCATTTTTGGCCATTTCTAACCCTTTTTTGCTAATGTCTAAGCACTTTAAAGCCATTTTGGCCATTTCTAACCAATTTTTGCAAATCCCAAAGCACTTTAAAGCCATTTTTGGCATTTGTAACCCATGTTTGCACATCTCTAAGCAATTTTGAATGGCATTTTTGGCCGTTTCTAACCCATTGTTGCAGATCTCTAAGCATTTTTAAGACTTTTTTGGCTTTTTCTTTCCAGTTTGCACATCTCTAACCATTTTGAAGCCATTTTTGGCCATTTCTAACCCTTTTTTGCTAATCTCTAAGCACTTTAAAGCCATTTTTAGCATTTCTAACCCATGTTTGCACATCTCTAAGCAATTTTGAATGACATTTTTGGCCATTTCTAACCCATTTTTGCCGATCTCTACGAACTTTTAAGCCTTTTTTGGCCTTTTCTATCCCGTCTGCACATCTCTAACAATTTTGAAGCCATTTTTGGCCATTTCTAACTCATGTTTGCTCATCCCTAAGCAATTCTGAATTGCATTTTTCGCTGTTTCTAACCCATTTTTGCAGATCTCTACGAACTTTTATGCCTTTTTTGGCCTTTTCTATCCAGTTTGCACACCTCTAACCATTTTGAAGCCATTTTTGGCAATTTCTAACCCTTTTTTGCAAATCTCTAAGCACTTTAAAGCCATTTTTAGCATTTCTAACCCATTTTTGCAAATCTCTAAGCACTTTCAAGCCATTTTTAGCATTTCTAACCCATGTTTGCACATCTCTAAGCAATTTTGAATGGCATTTTTGGACGTTTCTAACCCTTGTTTGCACATCTCTAAGCAATTTTGAATGGCATTTTTGGCCGTTTCTAACCCATTTTTGCAAATCCCTAAGCACTTTAAAGCCTTTTTTGGCTTTTTTTTTTCCAGTTTGTACATCTCTAACCATTTTGAAGCCATTTTTGGCCATTTCTAACCCTTTTTTGCTAATGTCTAAGCACTTTAAAGCCATTTTGGCCATTTTTAGCATTTCTAACCCATGTTTGCACATCTCGAAGCAATTTTGAATGGCATTATTGGCCGTTTCTAACCCATTTTTGCAAATCCCTAAGCACTTTAAAGCCTTTTTTGGCTTTTTTTTTTCCAGTTTGTACATCTCTAACCATTTTAAAGCCATTTTTGGCCATTTCTAACCCTTTTTTGCTAATGTCTAAGCACTTTAAAGCCATTTTCAGCATTTCTAACTCGTTATTGCACATCTCTATGCACTTTTAAGCCATTTTGGCCATTCCTAACCCATTTTTGCACATCTCTAATCACTTTTAAACCATTTTTTGTCCATTTCTAACCCATGTTTGCACATCTCTAAGCAATTTTGAATGGCATTTTTGGCCGTTTCTAACCATTTTTGCAAATCCCTAAGCACTTTAAAGCCATTTTTGGCATTTCTAACCCGTTTTTGGAAATCTCTAAGCACTTTAAAGCCATGTTTGGCATTTCGAACCCATTTTTGCACATCTCTAAGCACTTTTAAACCATTTTTGGCCATTTCTAACCCATGTTTGCACATCTCTAAGCAATTTTGAATGACATTTTTGGCCATTTCTAACCCATTTTTGCTGATCTCTACGAACTTTTAAGCCTTTTTTGGCCTTTTCTATCCCGTCTGCACATCTCTAACAATTTTGAAGCCATTTTTGGCCATTTCTAACTCATGTTTGCTCATCCCTAAGCAATTCTGAATTGCATTTTTCGCTGTTTCTATCCCATTTTTGCTGATCTCTACGAACTTTTATGCCTTTTTTGGCCTTTTCTATCCAGTTTGCACACCTCTAACCATTTTGAAGCCATTTTTGGCCATTTCTAACCCTTTTTTGCAAATCTCTAAGCACTTTAAAGCCATTTTTAGCATTTCTAACCCATGTTTGCACATCTCTAAGCAATTTTGAATGGCATTTTTGGACGTTTCTAACCCATTTTTGCAAATCCCTAAGCACTTTAAAGCCTTTTTTTGGCTTTTTTTTTTTCCAGTTTGTACATCTCTAACCATTTTAAAGCCATTTTTGGCCATTTCTAACCCTTTTTTGCTAATGTCTAAGCACTTTAAAGCCATTTTTGGCATTTGTAACCCATGTTTGCACATCTCTAAGCAATTTTGAATGGCATTTTTGGCCGTTTCTAACCCATTGTTGCAGATCTCTAAGCATTTTTAAGACTTTTTTGGCTTTTTCTTTCCAGTTTGCACATCTCTAACCATTTTGAAGCCATTTTTGGCCATTTCTAACCCTTTTTTGCTAATGTCTAATCACTTTAAAGCCATTTTTAGCATTTCTAACCCATGTTTGCACATCTCTAAGCAATTTTGAATGACATTTTTGGCCATTTCTAACCCATTTTTGCCGATCTCTACGAACTTTTTAGCCTTTTTTGGCCTTTTCTATCCCGTCTGCACATCTCTAACAATTTTGAAGCCATTTTTGGCCATTTCTAACTCATGTTTGCTCATCCCTAAGCAATTCTGAATTGCATTTTTCGCTGTTTCTAACACATTTTTGCAGATCTCTACGAACTTTTATGCCTTTTTTGGCCTTTTCTATCCAGTTTGCACACCTCTAACCATTTTGAAGCCATTTTTGGCCATTTCTAACCCTTTTTTGCAAATCTCTACGAACTTTTAAGCCATTTTTAGCATTTCTAACCCATGTTTGCACATCTCTAAGCAATTTTGAATGGCATTTTTGGACGTTTCTAACCCTTGTTTGCACATCTCTAAGCAATTTTGAATGGCATTTTTGGCCGTTTCTAACCCATTTTTGCAAATCCCTAAGCACTTTAAAGCCTTTTTTGGCTTTTTTTTTTCCAGTTTGTACATCTCTAACCATTTTAAAGCCATTTTTGGCCATTTCTAACCCATTTTTGCTAATGTCTAAGTACTTTAAATCCATTTTCAGCATTTCTAACTCGTTATTGCACATCTCTATGCACTTTTAAGCCATTTTGGCCATTCCTAACCCATTTTTGCACATCTCTAAGCAATTTTAAACCATTTTTTGTCCATTTCTAACCCATGTTTGCACATCTCTAAGCAATTTTGAATGGCATTTTTGGCCGTTTCTAACCATTTTTGCAAATCCCTAAGGACTTTAAAGCCATTTTTGGCATTTCTAACCCGTTTTTGGAAATCTCTAAGCACTTTTAAACCATTTTTTTCCATTTCTAACCCATGTTTGCACATCTCTAAGCAATTTTGAATGGCATTTTTGGCCGTTTCTAACCCATTTTTGCAAATCCCTAAGCACTTTAAAGCCTTTTTTGGCTTTTTCTTTCCAGTTTGCACATCTCTACCCATTTCAAAGCCATTTTTGGCCATTTCTAACCCTTTTTTGCTAATGTCTAAGCACTTTAAAGCCATTTTGGCCATTTCTAACCAATTTTTGCAAATCCCAAAGCACTTTAAATCCATTTTTGGCATTTGTAACCCATGTTTGCACATCTCTAAGCAATTTTGAATGGCATTTTTGGCCGTTTCTAACCCATTGTTGCAGATCTCTAAGCATTTTTAAGACTTTTTTGGCTTTTTCTTTCCAGTTTGCACATCTCTAACCATTTTGAAGCCATTTTTGGCCATTTCTAACCCTTTTTTGCTAATCTCTAAGCACTTTAAAGCCATTTTTAGCATTTCTAACCCATGTTTGCACATCTCTAAGCAATTTTGAATGACATTTTTGGCCATTTCTAACCCATTTTTGCCGATCTCTACGAACTTTTAAGCCTTTTTTGGCCTTTTCTATCCCGTCTGCACATCTCTAACAATTTTGAAGCCATTTTTGGCCATTTCTAACTCATGTTTGCTCATCCCTAAGCAATTCTGAATTGCATTTTTCGCTGTTTCTAACCCATTTTTGCAGATCTCTACGAACTTTTATGCCTTTTTTGGCCTTTTCTATCCAGTTTGCACACCTCTAACCATTTTGAAGCCATTTTTGGCCATTTCTAACCCTTTTTTGCAAATCTCTACGAACTTTTAAGCCATTTTTAGCATTTCTAACCCATGTTTGCACATCTCTAAGCAATTTTGAATGGCATTTTTGGACGTTTCTAACCCTTGTTTGCACATCTCTAAGCAATTTTGAATGGCATTTTTGGCCGTTTCTAACCCATTTTTGCAAATCCCTAAGCACTTTAAAGCCTTTTTTGGCTTTTTTTTTTCCAGTTTGTACATCTCTAACCATTTTAAAGCCATTTTTGGCCATTTCTAACCCATTTTTGCTAATGTCTAAGTACTTTAAATCCATTTTCAGCATTTCTAACTCGTTATTGCACATCTCTATGCACTTTTAAGCCATTTTGGCCATTCCTAACCCATTTTTGCACATCTCTAAGCAATTTTAAACCATTTTTTGTCCATTTCTAACCCATGTTTGCACATCTCTAAGCAATTTTGAATGGCATTTTTGGCCGTTTCTAACCATTTTTGCAAATCCCTAAGGACTTTAAAGCCATTTTTGGCATTTCTAACCCGTTTTTGGAAATCTCTAAGCACTTTTAAACCATTTTTTGTCCATTTCTAACCCATGTTTGCACATCTCTAAGCAATTTTGAATGGCATTTTTGGCCGTTTCTAACCCATTTTTGCAAATCCCTAAGCACTTTAAAGCCTTTTTTGGCTTTTTCTTTCCAGTTTGCACATCTCTACCCATTTCAAAGCCATTTTTGGCCATTTCTAACCCTTTTTTGCTAATGTCTAAGCACTTTAAAGCCATTTTGGCCATTTCTAACCAATTTTTGCAAATCCCAAAGCACTTTAAAGCCATTTTTGGCATTTGTAACCCATGTTTGCACATCTCTAAGCAATTTTGAATGGCATTTTTGGCCGTTTCTAACCCATTGTTGCAGATCTCTAAGCATTTTTAAGACTTTTTTGGCTTTTTCTTTCCAGTTTGCACATCTCTAACCATTTTGAAGCCATTTTTGGCCATTTCTAACCCTTTTTTGCTAATCTCTAAGCACTTTAAAGCCATTTTTAGCATTTCTAACCCATGTTTGCACATCTCTAAGCAATTTTGAATGACATTTTTGGCCATTTCTAACCCATTTTTGCCGATCTCTACGAACTTTTAAGCCTTTTTTGGCCTTTTCTATCCCGTCTGCACATCTCTAACAATTTTGAAGCCATTTTTGGCCATTTCTAACTCATGTTTGCTCATCCCTAAGCAATTCTGAATTGCATTTTTCGCTGTTTCTAACCCATTTTTGCAGATCTCTACGAACTTTTATGCCTTTTTTGGCCTTTTCTATCCAGTTTGCACACCTCTAACCATTTTGAAGCCATTTTTGGCCATTTCTAACCCTTTTTTGCAAATCTCTAAGCACTTTAAAGCCATTTTTAGCATTTCTAACCCATTTTTGCAAATCTCTAAGCACTTTCAAGCCATTTTTAGCATTTCTAACCCATGTTTGCACATCTCTAAGCAATTTTGAATGGCATTTTTGGACGTTTCTAACCCTTGTTTGCACATCTCTAAGCAATTTTGAATGGCATTTTTGGCCGTTTCTAACCCATTTTTGCAAATCCCTAAGCACTTTAAAGCCTTTTTTGGCTTTTTTTTTTTCCAGTTTGTACATCTCTACCCATTTCAAAGCCATTTTTGGCCATTTCTAACCCTTTTTTGCTAATGTCTAAGCACTTTAAAGCCATTTTTGGCATTTGTAACCCATGTTTGCACATCTCTAAGCAATTTTGAATGGCATTTTTGGCCGTTTCTAACCCATTGTTGCAGATCTCTAAGCATTTTTAAGACTTTTTTGGCTTTTTCTTTCCAGTTTGCACATCTCTAACCATTTTGAAGCCATTTTTGGCCATTTCTAACCCTTTTTTGCTAATCTCTAAGCACTTTAAAGCCATTTTTAGCATTTCTAACCCATGTTTGCACATCTCTAAGCAATTTTGAATGACATTTTTGGCCATTTCTAACCCATTTTTGCCGATCTCTACGAACTTTTTAGCCTTTTTTGGCCTTTTCTATCCCGTCTGCACATCTCTAACAATTTTGAAGCCATTTTTGGCCATTTCTAACTCATGTTTGCTCATCCCTAAGCAATTCTGAATTGCATTTTTCGCTGTTTCTAACCCATTTTTGCAGATCTCTACGAACTTTTATGCCTTTTTTGGCCTTTTCTATCCAGTTTGCACATCTCTAACCATTTTGAAGCCATTTTTGGCCATTTCTAACCCTTTTTTGCAAATCTCTAAGCACTTTAAAGCCATTTTTAGCATTTCTAACCCATGTTTGCACATCTCTAAGCAATTTTGAATGGCATTTTTGGACGTTTCTAACCCTTGTTTGCACATCTCTAAGCAATTTTGAATGGCATTTTTGGCCGTTTCTAACCCATTTTTGCAAATCCCTAAGCACTTTAAAGCCTTTTTTGGCTTTTTTTTTTCCAGTTTGTACTTCTCTAACCATTTTAAAGCCATTTTTGGCCATTTCTAACCCTTTTTTGCTAATGTCTAAGCACTTTAAATCCATTTTCAGCATTTCTAACTCGTTATTGCACATCTCTATGCACTTTTAAGCCATTTTGGCCATTCCTAACCCATTTTTGCACATCTCTAATCACTTTTAAACCATTTTTTGTCCATTTCTAACCCATGTTTGCACATCTCTAAGCAATTTTGAATGGCATTTTTGGCCGTTTCTAACCATTTTTGCAAATCCCTAAGCACTTTAAAGCCATTTTTGGCATTTCTAACCCGTTTTTGGAAATCTCTAAGCACTTTTAAACCATTTTTTGTCCATTTCTAACCCATGTTTGCACATCTCTAAGCAATTTTGAATGGCATTTTTGGCCGTTTCTAACCCATTTTTGCAAATCCCTAAGCACTTTAAAGCCTTTTTTGGCTTTTTCTTTCCAGTTTGCACATCTCTACCCATTTCAAAGCCATTTTTGGCCATTTCTAACCCTTTTTTGCTAATGTCTAAGCACTTTAAAGCCATTTTGGCCATTTCTAACCAATTTTTGCAAATCCCAAAGCACTTTAAAGCCATTTTTGGCATTTGTAACCCATGTTTGCACATCTCTAAGCAATTTTGAATGGCATTTTTGGCCGTTTCTAACCCATTGTTGCAGATCTCTAAGCATTTTTAAGACTTTTTTGGCTTTTTCTTTCCAGTTTGCACATCTCTAACCATTTTGAGGCCATTTTTGGCCATTTCTAACTCATGTTTGCTCATCCCTAAGCAATTCTGAATTGCATTTTTTGCTGTTTCTAACCCATTTTTGCAGATCTCTACGAACTTTTATGCCTTTTTTGGCCTTTTCTATCCAGTTTGCACACCTCTAACCATTTTGAAGCCATTTTTGGCCATTTCTAACCCTTTTTTGCAAATCTCTAAGCACTTTAAAGCCATTTTTAGCATTTCTAACCCATTTTTGCAAATCTCTAAGCACTTTCAAGCCATTTTTAGCATTTCTAACCCATGTTTGCACATCTCTAAGCAATTTTGAATGGCATTTTTGGACGTTTCTAACCCTTGTTTGCACATCTCTAAGCAATTTTGAATGGCATTTTTGGCCGTTTCTAACCCATTTTTGCAAATCCCTAAGCACTTTAAAGCCTTTTTTTGGCTTTTTTTTTTTCCAGTTTGTACATCTCTAACCATTTTAAAGCCATTTTTGGCCATTTCTAACCCTTTTTTGCTAATGTCTAAGCACTTTAAAGCCATTTTTGGCATTTGTAACCCATGTTTGCATATCTCTAAGCAATTTTGAATGGCATTTTTGGCCGTTTCTAACCCATTGTTGCAGATCTCTAAGCATTTTTAAGACTTTTTTGGCTTTTTCTTTCCAGTTTGCACATCTCTAACCATTTTGAAGCCATTTTTGGCCATTTCTAACCCTTTTTTGCTAATCTCTAAGCACTTTAAAGCCATTTTTAGCATTTCTAACCCATGTTTGCACATCTCTAAGCAATTTTGAATGACATTTTTGGCCATTTCTTACCCATTTTTGCCGATCTCTACGAACTTTTAAGCCTTTTTTGGCCTTTTCTATCCCGTCTGCACATCTCTAACAATTTTGAAGCCATTTTTGGCCATTTCTAACTCATGTTTGCTCATCCCTAAGCAATTCTGAATTGCATTTTTCGCTGTTTCTAACCCATTTTTGCAGATCTCTACGAACTTTTATGCCTTTTTTGGCCTTTTCTATCCAGTTTGCACACCTCTAACCATTTTGAAGCCATTTTTGGCCATTTCTAACCCTTTTTTGCAAATCTCTAAGCACCTTAAAGCCATTTTTAGCATTTCTAACCCATGTTTGCACATCTCTAAGCAATTTTGAATGGCATTTTTGGACGTTTCTAACCCTTGTTTGCACATCTCTAAGCAATTTTGAATGGCATTTTTGGCCGTTTCTAACCCATTTTTGCAAATCCCTAAGCACTTTAAAGCCTTTTTTGGCTTTTTTTTTTCCAGTTTGTACATCTCTAACCATTTTAAAGCCATTTTTGGCCATTTCTAACCCTTTTTTGCTAATGTCTAAGCACTTTAAAGCCATTTTTGGCATTTGTAACCCATGTTTGCACATCTCTAAGCAATTTTGAATGGCATTTTTGGCCGTTTCTAACCCATTGTTGCAGATCTCTAAGCATTTTTAAGACTTTTTTGGCTTTTTCTTTCCAGTTTGCACATCTCTAACCATTTTGAAGCCATTTTTGGCCATTTCTAACCCTTTTTTGCTAATCTCTAAGCACTTTAAAGCCATTTTTAGCATTTCTAACCCATGTTTGCACATCTCTAAGCAATTTTGAATGACATTTTTGGCCATTTCTAACTCATGTTTGCCGATTTCTACGAACTTTTAAGCCTTTTTTGGCCTTTTCTATCCCGTCTGCACATCTCTAACAATTTTGAAGCCATTTTTGGCCATTTCTAACTCATGTTTGCTCATCCCTAAGCAATTCTGAATTGCATTTTTCGCTGTTTCTATCCCATTTTTGCAGATCTCTACGAACTTTTATGCCTTTTTTGGCCTTTTCTATCCAGTTTGCACACCTCTAACCATTTTGAAGCCATTTTTGGCCAATTCTAACCCTTTTTTGCAAATCTCTAAGCACTTTAAAGCCATTTTGGCCATTTCTAACCAATTTTTGCAAATCCCAAAGCACTTTAAAGCCATTTTTGGCATTTGTAACCCATGTTTGCACATCTCTAAGCAATTTTGAATGGCATTTTTGGCCGTTTCTAACCCATTTTTGCAAATCCCTAAGCACTTTAAAGCCTTTTTTGGCTTTTTTTTTTTCCAGTTTGTACATCTCTAACCATTTTAAAGCCATTTTTGGCCATTTCTAACCCTTTTTTGCTAATGTCTAAGCACTTTAAAGCCATTTTTGGCATTTGTAACCCATGTTTGCATATCTCTAAGCAATTTTGAATGGCATTTTTGGCCGTTTCTAACCCATTGTTGCAGATCTCTAAGCATTTTTAAGACTTTTTTGGCTTTTTCTTTCCAGTTTGCACATCTCTAACCATTTTGAAGCCATTTTTGGCCATTTCTAACCCTTTTTTGCTAATCTCTAAGCACTTTAAAGCCATTTTTAGCATTTCTAACCCATGTTTGCACATCTCTAAGCAATTTTGAATGACATTTTTGGCCATTTCTAACCCATTTTTGCCGATCTCTACGAACTTTTAAGCCTTTTTTGGCCTTTTCTATCCCGTCTGCACATCTCTAACAATTTTGAAGCCATTTTTGGCCATTTCTAACTCATGTTTGCTCATCCCTAAGCAATTCTGAATTGCATTTTTCGCTGTTTCTAACCCATTTTTGCAGATCTCTACGAACTTTTATGCCTTTTTTGGCCTTTTCTATCCAGTTTGCACACCTCTAACCATTTTGAAGCCATTTTTGGCCATTTCTAACCCTTTTTTGCAAATCTCTAAGCACTTTAAAGCCATTTTTAGCATTTCTAACCCATTTTTGCAAATCTCTAAGCACTTTCAAGCCATTTTTAGCATTTCTAACCCATGTTTGCACATCTCTAAGCAATTTTGAATGGCATTTTTGGACGTTTCTAACCCTTGTTTGCACATCTCTAAGCAATTTTGAATGGCATTTTTGGCCGTTTCTAACCCATTTTTGCAAATCCCTAAGCACTTTAAAGCCTTTTTTGGCTTTTTCTTTCCAGTTTGCACATCTCTACCCATTTCAAAGCCATTTTTGGCCATTTCTAACCCTTTTTTGCTAATGTCTAAGCACTTTAAAGCCATTTTGGCAATTTCTAACCAATTTTTGCAAATCTCAAAGCACTTTAAAGCCATTTTTGGCATTTGTAACCCATGTTTGCACATCTCTAAGCAATTTTGAATGGCATTTTTGGCCGTTTCTAACCCATTGTTGCAGATCTCTAAGCATTTTTAAGACTTTTTTGTCCTTTTCTATGCAGTTTGTGCATCTCTAACCATTTTGAAGCCATTTTTGGCCATTTCTAACCCTTTTTTGCTAATGTCTAAGCACTTTCAAGCCATTTTTAGCATTTCTAACCCATGTTTGCACATCTCGAAGCAATTTTGAATGGCATTTTTGGACGTTTCTAACCCATGTTTGCACATCTCTAAGCAATTTTGAATGGCATTTTTGGCCGTTTCTAACCCATTTTTGCAAATCCCTAAGCACTTTAAAGCCATTTTCAGCATTTCTAACTCGTTATTGCACATCTCTATGCACTTTTAAGCCATTTTGGCCATTCCTAACCCATTTTTGCACATCTCTAAGCACTTTTAAACCATTTTTTGTCCATTTCTAACCCATGTTTGCACATCTCTAAGCAATTTTGAATGGCATTTTTGGCCGTTTCTAACCATTTTTGCAAATCCCTAAGCACTTTAAAGCCATTTTTGGCATTTCTAACCCGTTTTTGGAAATCTCTAAGCACCTTAAAGCCATGTTTGGCATTTCGAACCCATTTTTGCACATCTCTAAGCACTTTTAAACCATTTTTGGCCATTTCTAACCCATGCTTGCTCATCTCTAAGCAATTTTGAATGACATTTTTGGCCATTTCTAACCCATTTTTGCCGATCTCTACGAACTTTTAAGCCTTTTTTGGCCTTTTCTATCCCGTCTGCACATCTCTAACAATTTTGAAGCCATATTTGGCCATTTCTAACTCATGTTTGCTCATCCCTAAGCAATTCTGAATTGCATTTTTCGCTGTTTCTATCCCATTTTTGCAGATCTCTACGAACTTTTATGCCTTTTTTGGCCTTTTCTATCCAGTTTGCACACCTCTAACCATTTTGAAGCCATTTTTGGCCATTTCTAACCCTTTTTTGCAAATCTCTAAGCACTTTAAAGCCATTTTTAGCATTTCTAACCCATTTTTGCAAATCTCTAAGCACTTTCAAGCCATTTTTAGCATTTCTAACCCATGTTTGCACATCTCTAAGCAATTTTGAATGGCATTTTTGGACGTTTCTAACCCTTGTTTGCACATCTCTAAGCAATTTTGAATGGCATTTTTGGCCGTTTCTAACCCATTTTTGCAAATCCCTAAGCACTTTAAAGCCTTTTTTGGCTTTTTCTTTCCAGTTTGCACATCTCTACCCATTTCAAAGCCATTTTTGGCCATTTCTAACCCTTTTTTGCTAATGTCTAAGCACTTTAAAGCCATTTTGGCAATTTCTAACCAATTTTTGCAAATCTCAAAGCACTTTAAAGCCATTTTTGGCATTTGTAACCCATGTTTGCACATCTCTAAGCAATTTTGAATGGCATTTTTGGCCGTTTCTAACCCATTGTTGCAGATCTCTAAGCATTTTTAAGACTTTTTTGTCCTTTTCTATGCAGTTTGTGCATCTCTAACCATTTTGAAGCCATTTTTGGCCATTTCTAACCCTTTTTTGCTAATGTCTAAGCACTTTCAAGCCATTTTTAGCATTTCTAACCCATGTTTGCACATCTCTAAGCAATTTTGAATGGCATTTTTGGCCGTTTCTAACCATTTTTGCAAATCCCTAAGCACTTTAAAGCCATTTTTGGCATTTCTAACCCATTTTTGGAAATCTCTAAGCACTTTAAAGCCATGTTTGGCAGTTCGAACCCATTTTTGCACATCTCTAAGCACTTTTAAACCATTTTTGGCCATTTCTAACCCATGCTTGCTCATCTCTAAGCAATTTTGAATGACATTTTTGGCCATTTCTAACCCATTTTTGCTGATCTCTACGAACTTTTAAGCCTTTTTTGGCCTTTTCTATCCCGTCTGCACATCTCTAACAATTTTGAAGCCATTTTTGGCCATTTCTAACTCATGTTTGCTCATCCCTAAGCAATTCTGAATTGCATTTTTCACTGTTTCTAACCCATTTTTGCAGATCTCTACGAACTTTTATGCCTTTTTTGGCCTTTTCTATCCAGTTTGCACATCTCTAACCATTTTGAAGCCATTTTTGGCCATTTCTAACCCTTTTTTGCAAATCTCTAAGCACTTTAAAGCCATTTTTAGCATTTCTAACCCATGTTTGCAAATCTCTAAGCACTTTCAAGCCATTTTTAGCATTTCTAACCCATGTTTGCACATCTCTAAGCAATTTTGAATGGCATTTTTGGCCGTTTCTAACCATTTTTGCAAATCCCTAAGCACTTTAAAGCCATTTTTGGCATTTCTAACCCGTTTTTGGAAATCTCTAAGCACTTTAAAGCCATGTTTGGCATTTCGAACCCATTTTTGCACATCTCTAAGCACTTTTAAACCATTTTTGGCCATTTCTAACCCATGCTTGCTCATCTCTAAGCAATTTTGAATGACATTTTTGGCCATTTCTAACCCATTTTTGCCGATCTCTACGAACTTTTAAGCCTTTTTTGGCCTTTTCTATCCCGTCTGCACATCTCTAACAATTTTGAAGCCATTTTTGGCCATTTCTAACTCATGTTTGCTCATCCCTAAGCAATTCTGAATTGCATTTTTCGCTGTTTCTATCCCATTTTTGCAGATCTCTACGAACTTTTATGCCTTTTTTGGCCTTTTCTATCCAGTTTGCACATCTCTAACCATTTTGAAGCCATTTTTGGCCATTTCTAACCCTTTTTTGCAAATCTCTAAGCACTTTAAAGCCATTTTTAGCATTTCTAACCCATTTTTGCAAATCTCTAAGCACTTTCAAGCCATTTTTAGCATTTCTAACCCATGTTTGCACATCTCTAAGCAATTTTGAATGGCATTTTTGGACGTTTCTAACCCTTGTTTGCACATCTCTAAGCAATTTTGAATGGCATTTTTGGCCGTTTCTAACCCATTTTTGCAAATCCCTAAGCACTTTAAAGCCTTTTTTGGCTTTTTCTTTCCAGTTTGCACATCTCTACCCATTTCAAAGCCATTTTTGGCCATTTCTAACCCTTTTTTGCTAATGTCTAAGCACTTTAAAGCCATTTTGGCCATTTCTAACCAATTTTTGCAAATCCCAAAGCACTTTAAAGCCATTTTTGGCATTTGTAACCCATGTTTGCACATCTCTAAGCAATTTTGAATGGCATTTTTGGCCGTTTCTATCCCATTTTTGCAGATCTCTAAGCATTTTTAAGACTTTTTTGTCTTTTTCTATGCAGTTTGTGCATCTCTAACCATTTTGAAGCCATTTTTGGCCATTTCTAACCCTTTTTTGCTAATCTCTAAGCACTTTCAAGCCATTTTTAGCATTTCTAACCCATGTTTGCACATCTTGAAGCAATTTTGAATGGCATTTTTAGCATTTCTAACCCATGTTTGCACATCTCTAAGCAATTTTGAATGGCATTTTTGGACGTTTCTAACCCATGTTTGCACATCTCTAAGCAATTTTGAATGGCATTTTTGGCCGTTTCTAACCCATTTTTGCAAATCCCTTAGCACTTTAAAGCCTTTTTTGGCTTTTTCTTTCCAGTTTGCACATCTCTACCCATTTCAAAGCCATTTTTGGCCATTTCTAACCCTTTTTTGCTAATGTCTAAGCACTTTAAAGCCATTTTGGCCATTTCTAACCAATTTTTGCAAATCCCAAAGCACTTTAAAGCCATTTTTGGCATTTGTAACCCATGTTTGCACATCTCTAAGCAATTTTGAATGGCATTTTTGGCCGTTTCTAACCCATTGTTGCAGATCTCTAAGCATTTTTAAGACTTTTTTGTCCTTTTCTATGCAGTTTGTGCATCTCTAACCATTTTGAAGCCATTTTTGGCCATTTCTAACCCTTTTTTGCTAATCTCTAAGCACTTTCAAGCCATTTTTAGCATTTCTAACCCATGTTTGCACATCTCGAAGCAATTTTGAATGGCATTTTTGGACGTTTCTAACCCATTTTTGCAAATCCCTAAGCACTTTAAAGCCATTTTCAGCATTTCTAACTCGTTATTGCACATCTCTATGCACTTTTAAGCCATTTTGGCCATTCCTAACCCATTTTTGCACATCTCTAAGCACTTTTAAACCATTTTTGGTCCATTTCTAACCCATGTTTGCACATCTCTAAGCAATTTTGAATGGCATTTTTGGCCGTTTCTAACCATTTTTGCAAATCCCTAAGCACTTTAAAGCCATTTTTGGCATTTCTAACCCATTTTTGCAAATCTCTAAGCACTTTCAAGCCATTTTTAGCATTTCTAACCCATGTTTGCACATCTCTAAGCAATTTTGAATGGCATTTTTGGCCGTTTCTAACCCATTTTTGCAAATCCCTAAGCACTTTAAAGCCTTTTTTGGCTTTTTCTTTCCAGTTTGCACATCTCTACCCATTTCAAAGCCATTTTTGGCCATTTCTAACCCTTTTTTGCTAATGTCTAAGCACTTTAAAGCCATTTTGGCAATTTCTAACCAATTTTTGCAAATCTCAAAGCACTTTAAAGCCATTTTTGGCATTTGTAACCCATGTTTGCACATCTCTAAGCAATTTTGAATGGCATTTTTGGCCGTTTCTAACCCATTGTTGCAGATCTCTAAGCATTTTTAAGACTTTTTTGTCCTTTTCTATGCAGTTTGTGCATCTCTAACCATTTTGAAGCCATTTTTGGCCATTTCTAACCCTTTTTTGCTAATCTCTAAGCACTTTCAAGCCATTTTTAGCATTTCTAACCCATGTTTGCACATCTCTAAGCAATTTTGAATGGCATTTTTGGCCGTTTCTAACCATTTTTGCAAATCCCTAAGCACTTTAAAGCCATTTTTGGCATTTCTAACCCATTTTTGGAAATCTCTAAGCACTTTAAAGCCATGTTTGGCATTTCGAACCCATTTTTGCACATCTCTAAGCACTTTTAAACCATTTTTGGCCATTTCTAACCCATGCTTGCTCATCTCTAAGCAATTTTGAATGACATTTTTGGCCATTTCTAACCCATTTTTGCCGATCTCTACGAACTTTTAAGCCTTTTTTGGCCTTTTCTATCCCGTCTGCACATCTCTAACAATTTTGAAGCCATTTTTGGCCATTTCTAACTCATGTTTGCTCATCCCTAAGCAATTCTGAATTGCATTTTTCACTCTTTCTAACCCATTTTTGCAGATCTCTACGAACTTTTATGCCTTTTTTGGCCTTTTCTATCCAGTTTGCACATCTCTAACCATTTTGAAGCCATTTTTGGCCATTTCTAACCCTTTTTTGCAAATCTCTAAGCACTTTAAAGCCATTTTTAGCATTTCTAACCCATGTTTGCAAATCTCTAAGCACTTTCAAGCCATTTTTAGCATTTCTAACCCATGTTTGCACATCTCTAAGCAATTTTGAATGGCATTTTTGGACGTTTCTAACCCATGTTTGCACATCTCTAAGCAATTTTGAATGGCATTTTTGGCCGTTTCTAACCCATTTTTGCAAATCCCTAAGCACTTTAAAGCCATTTTCAGCATTTCTAACTCGTTATTGCACATCTCTATGCACTTTTAAGCCATTTTGGCCATTCCTAACCCATTTTTGCACATCTCTAAGCACTTTTAAACCATTTTTTGT
Organism: Lathamus discolor; assembly: GCF_037157495.1. Classification (NCBI taxonomy): domain Eukaryota; kingdom Metazoa; phylum Chordata; class Aves; order Psittaciformes; family Psittacidae; genus Lathamus; species Lathamus discolor. The sequence goes on along the minus strand of NW_027069102.1, from coordinate 118,925 downwards.
CCATTTCTAACCCATGTTTGCACATCTCTAAGCAATTTTGAATGGCATTTTTGGTCGTTTCTAACCATTTTTGCAAATCCCTAAGCACTTTAAAGCCATTTTTGGCATTTCTAACCCGTTTTTGGAAATCTCTAAGCACTTGAAAGCCATGTTTGGCATTTCGAACCCATTTTTGCACATCTCTAAGCACTTTTAAACCATTTTTGGTCCATTTCTAACCCATGCTTGCTCATCTCTAAGCAATTTTGAATGACATTTTTGGCCATTTCTAACCCATTTTTGCCGATCTCTACGAACTTTTAAGCCTTTTTTGGCCTTTTCTATCCCGTCTGCACATCTCTAACAATTTTGAAGCCATATTTGGCCATTTCTAACTCATGTTTGCTCATCCCTAAGCAATTCTGAATTGCATTTTTCGCTGTTTCTATCCCATTTTTGCAGATCTCTACGAACTTTTATGCCTTTTTTGGCCTTTTCTATCCAGTTTGCACACCTCTAACCATTTTGAAGCCATTTTTGGCCATTTCTAACCCTTTTTTGCAAATCTCTAAGCACTTTAAAGCCATTTTTAGCATTTCTAACCCATTTTTGCAAATCTCTAAGCACTTTCAAGCCATTTTTAGCATTTCTAACCCATGTTTGCACATCTCGAAGCAATTTTGAATGGCATTTTTGGACGTTTCTAACCCTTGTTTGCACATCTCTAAGCAATTTTGAATGGCATTTTTGGCCGTTTCTAACCCATTTTTGCAAATCCCTAAGCACTTTAAAGCCTTTTTTGGCTTTTTCTTTCCAGTTTGCACATCTCTACCCATTTCAAAGCCATTTTTGGCCATTTCTAACCCTTTTTTGCTAATGTCTAAGCACTTTAAAGCCATTTTGGCAATTTCTAACCAATTTTTGAAAATCTCAAAGCACTTTAAAGCCATTTTTGGCATTTGTAACCCATGTTTGCACATCTCTAAGCAATTTTGAATGGCATTTTTGGCCGTTTCTAACCCATTGTTGCAGATCTCTAAGCATTTTTAAGACTTTTTTGTCCTTTTCTATGCAGTTTGTGCATCTCTAACCATTTTGAAGCCATTTTTGGCCATTTCTAACACTTTTTTGCTAATGTCTAAGCACTTTCAAGCCATTTTTAGCATTTCTAACCCATGTTTGCACATCTCGAAGCAATTTTGAATGGCATTTTTGGCCGTTTCTAACCCATTGTTGCAAATCCCTAAGCACTTTAAAGCCATTTTTGGCATTTCTAACCCATTTTTGGAAATCTCTAAGCACTTTAAAGCCATGTTTGGCATTTCGAACCCATTTTTGCACATCTCTAAGCACTTTTAAACCATTTTTGGCCATTTCTAACCCATGCTTGCTCATCTCTAAGCAATTTTGAATGACATTTTTGGCCATTTCTAACCCATTTTTGCCGATCTCTACGAACTTTTAAGCCTTTTTTGGCCTTTTCTATCCCGTCTGCACATCTCTAACAATTTTGAAGCCATTTTTGGCCATTTCTAACTCATGTTTGCTCATCCCTAAGCAATTCTGAATTGCATTTTTCGCTGTTTCTATCCCATTTTTGCAGATCTCTACGAACTTTTATGCCTTTTTTGGCCTTTTCTATCCAGTTTGCACATCTCTAACCATTTTGAAGCCATTTTTGGCCATTTCTAACCCTTTTTTGCAAATCTCTAAGCACTTTAAAGCCATTTTTAGCATTTCTAACCCATGTTTGCAAATCTCTAAGCACTTTCAAGCCATTTTTAGCATTTCTAACCCATGTTTGCACATCTCTAAGCAATTTTGAATGGCATTTTTGGACGTTTCTAACCCATGTTTGCACATCTCTAAGCAATTTTGAATGGCATTTTTGGCCGTTTCTAACCCATTTTTGCAAATCCCTAAGCACTTTAAAGCCATTTTCAGCATTTCTAACTCGTTATTGCACATCTCTATGCACTTTTAAGCCATTTTGGCCATTCCTAACCCATTTTTGCACATCTCTAAGCACTTTTAAACCATTTTTTGTCCATTTCTAACCCATGTTTGCACATCTCTAAGCAATTTTGAATGGCATTTTTGGCCGTTTCTAACCATTTTTGCAAATCCCTAAGCACTTTAAAGCCATTTTTGGCATTTCTAACCCGTTTTTGGAAATCTCTAAGCACTTTAAAGCCATGTTTGGCATTTCGAACCCATTTTTGCACATCTCTAAGCACTTTTAAACCATTTTTGGCCATTTCTAACCCATGCTTGCTCATCTCTAAGCAATTTTGAATGACATTTTTGGCCATTTCTAACCCATTTTTGCCGATCTCTACGAACTTTTAAGCCTTTTTTGGCCTTTTCTATCCCGTCTGCACATCTCTAACAATTTTGAAGCCATTTTTGGCCATTTCTATCTCATGTTTGCTCATCCCTAAGCAATTCTGAATTGCATTTTTCGCTGTTTCTAACCCATTTTTGCAGATCTCTACGAAATTTTATGCCTTTTTTGGCCTTTTCTATCCAGTTTGCACACCTCTAACCATTTTGAAGCCATTTTTGGCCATTTCTAACCCTTTTTTGCAAATCTCTAAGCACTTTCAAGCCATTTTTAGCATTTCTAACCCATGTTTGCACGTCTCTAAGCAATTTTGAATGGCATTTTTGGACGTTTCTAACCCTTGTTTGCACATCTCTAAGCAATTTTGAATGGCATTTTTGGCCGTTTCTAACCCATTTTTGCAAATCCCTAAGCACTTTAAAGCCTTTTTTGGCTTTTTCTTTCCAGTTTGCACATCTCTACCCATTTTAAAGCCATTTTTGGCCATTTCTAACCCTTTTTTGCTAATGTCTAAGCACTTTAAAGCCATTTTTGGCATTTGTAACCCATGTTTGCACATCTCTAAGCAATTTTGAATGGCATTTTTGGCCGTTTCTAACCCATTGTTGCAGATCTCTAAGCATTTTTAAGACTTTTTTGGCTTTTTCTTTCCAGTTTGCACATCTCTAACCATTTTGAAGCCATTTTTGGCCATTTCTAACCCTTTTTTGCTAATCTCTAAGCACTTTAAAGCCATTTTTAGCATTTCTAACCCATGTTTGCACATCTCTAAGCAATTTTGAATGACATTTTTGGCCATTTCTAACCCATTTTTGCCGATCTCTACGAACTTTTAAGCCTTTTTTGGCCTTTTCTATCCCGTCTGCACATCTCTAACAATTTTGAAGCCATTTTTGGCCATTTCTAACTCATGTTTGCTCATCCCTAAGCAATTCTGAATTGCATTTTTCGCTGTTTCTAACCCATTTTTGCAGATCTCTACGAACTTTTATGCCTTTTTTGGCCTTTTCTATCCAGTTTGCACACCTCTAACCATTTTGAAGCCATTTTTGGCCATTTCTAACCCTTTTTTGCAAATCTCTAAGCACTTTAAAGCCATTTTTAGCATTTCTAACCCATTTTTGCAAATCTCTAAGCACTTTCAAGCCATTTTTAGCATTTCTAACCCATGTTTGCACATCTCTAAGCAATTTTGAATGGCATTTTTGGACGTTTCAAACCCATGTTTGCACATCTCTAAGCAATTTTGAATGGCATTTTTGGCCGTTTCTAACCCATTGTTGCAGATCTCTAAGCATTTTTAAGACTTTTTTGGCTTTTTCTTTCCAGTTTGAACATCTCTAACCATTTTGAAGCCATTTTTGGCCATTTCTAACCCTTTTTTGCTAATCTCTAAGCACTTTCAAGCCATGTTTGGCATTTCGAACCCATTTTTGCACATCTCTAAGCAATTTTGAATGACATTTTTGGCCATTTCTAACCCATTTTTGCCGATCTCTACGAACTTTTAAGCCTTTTTTGGCCTTTTCTATCCCATCTGCACATCTCTAACAATTTTGAAGCCATTTTTGGCCATTTCTAACTCATGTTTGCTCATCCCTAAGCAATTCTGAATTGCATTTTTCGCTGTTTCTAACCCATTTTTGCAGATCTCTACGAACTGTTATGCCTTTTTTGGCCTTTTCTATCCAGTTTGCACACCTCTAACCATATTGAAGCCATTTTTGGCCATTTCTAACCTTTTTTTGCAAATCTCTAAGCACTTTAAAGCCATTTTTAGCATTTCTAACCCATTTTTGCAAATCTCTAAGCACTTTCAAGCCATTTTTAGCATTTCTAACCCATGTTTACACATCTCTAAGCAATTTTGAATGGCATTTTTGGACGTTTCTAACCCTTGTTTGCACATCTCTAAGCAATTTTGAATGGCATTTTTGGCCGTTTCTAACCCATTTTTGCAAATCCCTAAGCACTTTAAATCCTTTTTTGGCTTTTTCTTTCCAGTTTGCACATCTCTACCCATTTCAAAGCCATTTTTGGCCATTTCTAACCCTTTTTTGCTAATGTCTAAGCACTTTAAAGCCATTTTGGCAATTTCTAACCAATTTTTGCAAATCTCAAAGCACTTTAAAGACATTTTTGGCATTTGTAACCCATGTTTGCACATCTCTAAGCAATTTTGAATGGCATTTTTGGCCGTTTCTAACCCATTGTTGCAGATCTCTAAGCATTTTTAAGACTTTTTTGTCCTTTTCTATGCAGTTTGTGCATCTCTAACCATTTTGAAGCCATTTTTGGCCATTTCTAACCCTTTTTTGCTAATGTCTAAGCACTTTCAAGCCATTTTTAGCATTTCTAACCCATGTTTGCACATCTCTAAGCAATTTTGAATGGCATTTTTGGACGTTTCCAACCCATGTTTGCACATCTCTAAGCAATTTTGAATGGCATTTTTGGCCGTTTCTAACCCATTTTTGCAAATCCCTAAGCACTTTAAAGCCATTTTCAGCATTTCTAACTCGTTATTGCACATCTCTATGCACTTTTAAGCCATTTTGGCCATTCCTAACCCATTTTTGCACATCTCTAAGCACTTTTAAACCATTTTTTGTCCATTTCTAACCCATGTTTGCACATCTCTAAGCAATTTTGAATGGCATTTTTGGCCGTTTCTAACCATTTTTGCAAATCCCTAAGCTCTTTAAAGCCATTTTTGGCATTTCTAACCCGTTTTTGGAAATCTCTAAGCACTTTAAAGCCATGTTTGGCATTTCGAACCCATTTTTGCACATCTCTAAGCACTTTTAAACCATTTTTGGCCATTTCTAACCCATGCTTGCTCATCTCTAAGCAATTTTGAATGACATTTTTGGCCATTTCTAACCCATTTTTGCCGATCTCTACGAACTTTTAAGCCTTTTTTGGCCTTTTCTATCCCGTCTGCACATCTCTAACAATTTTGAAGCCATTTTTGGCCATTTCTAACTCATGTTTGCTCATCCCTAAGCAATTCTGAATTGCATTTTTCGCTGTTTCTATCCCATTTTTGCAGATCTCTACGAACTTTTATGCCTTTTTTGGCCTTTTCTATCCAGTTTGCACATCTCTAACCATTTTGAAGCCATTTTTGGCCATTTCTAACCCTTTTTTGCAAATCTCTAAGCACTTTAAAGCCATTTTTAGCATTTCTAACCCATTTTTGCAAATCTCTAAGCACTTTCAAGCCATTTTTAGCATTTCTAACCCATGTTTGCACATCTCTAAGCAATTTTGAATGGCATTTTTGGACGTTTCTAACCCTTGTTTGCACATCTCTAAGCAATTTTGAATGGCATTTTTGGCCGTTTCTAACCCATTTTTGCAAATCCCTAAGCACTTTAAAGCCTTTTTTGGCTTTTTCTTTCCAGTTTGCACATCTCTACCCATTTCAAAGCCATTTTTGGCCATTTCTAACCCTTTTTTGCTAATGTCTAAGCACTTTAAAGCCATTTTGGCCATTTCTAACCAATTTTTGCAAATCCCAAAGCACTTTAAAGCCATTTTTGGCATTTGTAACCCATGTTTGCACATCTCTAAGCAATTTTGAATGGCATTTTTGGCCGTTTCTATCCCATTTTTGCAGATCTCTAAGCATTTTTAAGACTTTTTTGTCTTTTTCTATGCAGTTTGTGCATCTCTAACCATTTTGAAGCCATTTTTGGCCATTTCTAACCCTTTTTTGCTAATCTCTAAGCACTTTCAAGCCATTTTTAGCATTTCTAACCCATGTTTGCACATCTTGAAGCAATTTTGAATGGCATTTTTAGCATTTCTAACCCATGTTTGCACATCTCTAAGCAATTTTGAATGGCATTTTTGGACGTTTCTAACCCATTTTTGCAAATCCCTAAGCACTTTAAAGCCATTTTCAGCATTTCTAACTCGTTATTGCACATCTCTATGCACTTTTAAGCCATTTTGGCCATTCCTAACCCATTTTTGCACATCTCTAAGCACTTTTAAACCATTTTTGGTCCATTTCTAACCCATGTTTGCACATCTCTAAGCAATTTTGAATGGCATTTTTGGCCGTTTCTAACCATTTTTGCAAATCCCTAAGCACTTTAAAGCCATTTTTGGCATTTCTAACCCGTTTTTGGAAATCTCTAAGCACTTTAAAGCCATGTTTGGCATTTCGAACCCATTTTTGCACATCTCTAAGCACTTTTAAACCATTTTTGGCCATTTCTAACCCATTTTTGCCGATCTCTACGAACTTTTTAGCCTTTTTTGGCCTTTTCTATCCCGTCTGCACATCTCTAACAATTTTGAAGCCATTTTTGGCCATTTCTAACTCATGTTTGCTCATCCCTAAGCAATTCTGAATTGCATTTTTCGCTGTTTCTATCCCATTTTTGCAGATCTCTACGAACTTTTATGCCTTTTTTGGCCTTTTCTATCCAGTTTGCACATCTCTAACCATTTTGAAGCCATTTTTGGCCATTTCTAACCCTTTTTTGCAAATCTCTAAGCACTTTAAAGCCATTTTTAGCATTTCTAACCCATTTTTGCAAATCTCTAAGCACTTTCAAGCCATTTTTAGCATTTCTAACCCATGTTTGCACATCTCTAAGCAATTTTGAATGGCATTTTTGGACGTTTCTAACCCTTGTTTGCACATCTCTAAGCAATTTTGAATGGCATTTTTGGCCGTTTCTAACCCATTTTTGCAAATCCCTAAGCACTTTAAAGCCTTTTTTGGCTTTTTCTTTCCAGTTTGCACATCTCTACCCATTTCAAAGCCATTTTTGGCCATTTCTAACCCTTTTTTGCTAATGTCTAAGCACTTTAAAGCCATTTTGGCCATTTCTAACCAATTTTTGCAAATCCCAAAGCACTTTAAAGCCATTTTTGGCATTTGTAACCCATGTTTGCACATCTCTAAGCAATTTTGAATGGCATTTTTGGCCGTTTCTATCCCATTTTTGCAGATCTCTAAGCATTTTTAAGACTTTTTTGTCCTTTTCTATGCAGTTTGTGCATCTCTAACCATTTTGAAGCCATTTTTGGCCATTTCTAACCCTTTTTTGCTAATCTCTAAGCACTTTCAAGCCATTTTTAGCATTTCTAACCCATGTTTGCACATCTCGAAGCAATTTTGAATGGCATTTTTAGCATTTCTAACCCATGTTTGCACATCTCGAAGCAATTTTGAATGGCATTTTTGGCCGTTTCTAACCCATTTTTGCAAATCCCTAAGCACTTTAAAGCCATTTTCAGCATTTCTAACTCGTTATTGCACATCTCTATGCACTTTTAAGCCATTTTGGCCATTCCTAACCCATTTTTGCACATCTCTAAGCACTTTTAAACCATTTTTGGTCCATTTCTAACCCATGTTTGCACATCTCTAAGCAATTTTGAATGGCATTTTTGGCCGTTTCTAACCATTTTTGCAAATCCCTAAGCACTTTAAAGCCATTTTTGGCATTTCTAACCCGTTTTTGGAAATCTCTAAGCACTTTAAAGCCATGTTTGGCATTTCGAACCCATTTTTGCACATCTCTAAGCACTTTTAAACCATTTTTGGCCATTTCTAACCCATGCTTGCTCATCTCTAAGCAATTTTGAATGACATTTTTGGCCATTTCTAACCCATTTTTGCCGATCTCTACGAACTTTTAAGCCTTTTTTGGCCTTTTCTATCCCGTCTGCACATCTCTAACAATTTTGAAGCCATTTTTGGCCATTTCTAACTCATGTTTGCTCATCCCTAAGCAATTCTGAATTGCATTTTTCGCTGTTTCTATCCCATTTTTGCAGATCTCTACGAACTTTTATGCCTTTTTTGGCCTTTTCTATCCAGTTTGCACATCTCCAACCATTTTGAAGCCATTTTTGGCCATTTCTAACCCTTTTTTGCAAATCTCTAAGCACCTTAAAGCCATTTTTAGCATTTCTAACCCATGTTTGCAAATCTCTAAGCACTTTCAAGCCATTTTTAGCATTTCTAACCCATGTTTGCACATCTCTAAGCAATTTTGAATGACATTTTTGGCCATTTCTAACCCATTTTTGCCGATCTCTACGAACTTTTAAGCCTTTTTTGGCCTTTTCTATCCCGTCTGCACATCTCTAACAATTATGAAGCCATTTTTGGCCATTTCTAACTCATGTTTGCTCATCCCTAAGCAATTCTGAATTGCATTTTTCGCTGTTTCTAACCCATTTTTGCAGATCTCTACGAACTTTTATGCCTTTTTTGGCCTTTTCTATCCAGTTTGCACACCTCTAACCATTTTGAAGCCATTTTTGGCCATTTCTAACCTTTTTTTGCAAATCTCTAAGCACTTTAAAGCCATTTTTAGCATTTCTAACCTATTTTTGCAAATCTCTAAGCACTTTCAAGCCATTTTTAGCATTTCTAACCCATGTTTGCACATCTCTAAGCAATTTTGAATGGCATTTTTGGACGTTTCTAACCCATGTTTGCACATCTCTAAGCAATTTTGAATGGCATTTTTGGCCGTTTCTAACCCATTTTTGCAAATCCCTAAGCACTTTAAAGCCTTTTTTGGCTTTTTCTTTCCAGTTTGCACATCTCTACCCATTTCAAAGCCATTTTTGGCCATTTCTAACCCTTTTTTGCTAATGTCTAAGCACTTTAAAGCCATTTTGGCCATTTCTAACCAATTTTTACAAATCCCAAAGCACTTTAAAGCCATTTTTGGCATTTGTAACCCATGTTTGCACATCTCTAAGCAATTTTGAATGGCATTTTTGGCCGTTTCTAACCCATTGTTGCAGATCTCTAAGCATTTTTAAGACTTTTTTGTCCTTTTCTATGCAGTTTGTGCATCTCTAACCATTTTGAAGCCATTTTTGGCCATTTCTAACCCTTTTTTGCTAATCTCTAAGCACTTTCAAGCCATTTTTAGCATTTCTAACCCATGTTTGCACATCTCGAAGCAATTTTGAATGGCATTTTTGGACGTTTCTAACCCATTTTTGCAAATCCCTAAGCACTTTAAAGCCATTTTCAGCATTTCTAACTCGTTATTGCACATCTCTATGCACTTTTAAGCCATTTTGGCCATTCCTAACCCATTTTTGCACATCTCTAAGCACTTTTAAACCATTTTTTGTCCATTTCTAACCCATGTTTGCACATCTCTAAGCAATTTTGAATGGCATTTTTGGCCGTTTCTAACCATTTTTGCAAATCCCTAAGCACTTTAAAGCCATTTTTGGCATTTCTAACCCGTTTTTGGAAATCTCTAAGCACTTTAAAGCCATGTTTGGCATTTCGAACCCATTTTTGCACATCTCTAAGCACTTTTAAACCATTTTTGGCCATTTCTAACCCATGCTTGCTCATCTCTAAGCAATTTTGAATGACATTTTTGGCCATTTCTAACCCATTTTTGCCGATCTCTACGAACTTTTTAGCCTTTTTTGGCCTTTTCTATCCCGTCTGCACATCTCTAACAATTTTGAAGCCATTTTTGGCCATTTCTAACTCATGTTTGCTCATCCCTAAGCAATTCTGAATTGCATTTTTCGCTGTTTCTATCCCATTTTTGCAGATCTCTACGAACTTTTATGCCTTTTTTGGCCTTTTCTATCCAGTTTGCACATCTCTAACCATTTTGAAGCCATTTTTGGCCATTTCTAACCCTTTTTTGCAAATCTCTAAGCACTTTAAAGCCATTTTTAGCATTTCTAACCCATTTTTGCAAATCTCTAAGCACTTTCAAGCCATTTTTAGCATTTCTAACCCATGTTTGCACATCTCTAAGCAATTTTGAATGGCATTTTTGGACGTTTCTAACCCATGTTTGCACATCTCTAAGCAATTTTGAATGGCATTTTTGGCCGTTTCTAACCCATTTTTGCAAATCCCTAAGCACTTTAAAGCCTTTTTTGGCTTTTTCTTTCCAGTTTGCACATCTCTACCCATTTCAAAGCCATTTTTGGCCATTTCTAACCCTTTTTTGCTAATGTCTAAGCACTTTAAAGCCATTTTGGCCATTTCTAACCAATTTTTGCAAATCCCAAAGCATTTTAAAGCCATTTTTGGCATTTGTAACCCATGTTTGCACATCTCTAAGCAATTTTGAATGGCATTTTTGGCCGTTTCTAACCCATTTTTGCAGATCTCTAAGCATTTTTAAGACTTTTTTGTCCTTTTCTATGCAGTTTGTGCATCTCTAACCATTTTGAAGCCATTTTTGGCCATTTCTAACCCTTTTTTGCTAATGTCTAAGCACTTTCAAGCCATTTTTAGCATTTCTAACCCATGTTTGCACATCTCTAAGCAATTTTGAATGGCATTTTTGGACGTTTCCAACCCATGTTTGCTCATCTCTTAGCAATTTTGAATGGCATTTTTGGCCGTTTCTAACCCATTTTTGCAAATCCCTAAGCACTTTAAAGCCATTTTCAGCATTTCTAACTCGTTATTGCACATCTCTATGCACTTTTAAGCCATTTTGGCCATTCCTAACCCATTTTTGCACATCTCTAAGCACTTTTAAACCATTTTTTGTCCATTTCTAACCCATGTTTGCACATCTCTAAGCAATTTTGAATGGCATTTTTGGCCGTTTCTAACCATTTTTGCAAATCCCTAAGCACTTTAAAGCCATTTTTGGCATTTCTAACCCGTTTTTGGAAATCTCTAAGCACTTTAAAGCCATGTTTGGCATTTCGAACCCATTTTTGCACATCTCTAAGCACTTTTAAACCATTTTTGGCCATTTCTAACCCATGCTTGCTCATCTCTAAGCAATTTTGAATGACATTTTTGGCCATTTCTAACCCATTTTTGCCGATCTCTACGAACTTTTAAGCCTTTTTTGGCCTTTTCTATCCCGTCTGCACATCTCTAACAATTTTGAAGCCATTTTTGGCCATTTCTAACTCATGTTTGCTCATCCCTAAGCAATTCTGAATTGCATTTTTCGCTGTTTCTATCCCATTTTTGCAGATCTCTACGAACTTTTATGCCTTTTTTGGCCTTTTCTATCCAGTTTGCACATCTCTAACCATTTTGAAGCCATTTTTGGCCATTTCTAACCCTTTTTTGCAAATCTCTAAGCACCTTAAAGCCATTTTTAGCATTTCTAACCCATGTTTGCACATCTCTAAGCAATTTTGAATGACATTTTTGGCCATTTCTAACCCATTTTTGCCGATCTCTACGAACTTTTAAGCCTTTTTTGGCCTTTTCTATCCCGTCTGCACATCTCTAACAATTTTGAAGCCATTTTTGGCCATTTCTAACTCATGTTTGCTCATCCCTAAGCAATTCTGAATTGCATTTTTCGCTGTTTCTAACCCATTTTTGCAGATCTCTACGAACTTTTATGCCTTTTTTGGCCTTTTCTATCCAGTTTGCACATCTCTAACCATTTTGAAGCCATTTTTGGCCATTTCTAACCCTTTTTTGCAAATCTCTAAGCACCTTAAAGCCATTTTTAGCATTTCTAACCCATGTTTGCAAATCTCTAAGCACTTTCAAGCCATTTTTAGCATTTCTAACCCATGTTTGCACATCTCTAAGCAATTTTGAATGACATTTTTGGCCATTTCTAACCCATTTTTGCCGATCTCTACGAACTTTTAAGCCTTTTTTGGCCTTTTCTATCCCGTCTGCACATCTCTAACAATTTTGAAGCCATTTTTGGCCATTTCTAACTCATGTTTGCTCATCCCTAAGCAATTCTGAATTGCATTTTTCGCTGTTTCTAACCCATTTTTGCAGATCTCTACGAACTTTTATGCCTTTTTTGGCCTTTTCTATCCAGTTTGCACACCTCTAACCATTTTGAAGCCATTTTTGGCCATTTCTAACCTTTTTTTGCAAATCTCTAAGCACTTTAAAGCCATTTTTAGCATTTCTAACCTATTTTTGCAAATCTCTAGCACTTTCAAGCCATTTTTAGCATTTCTAACCCATGTTTGCACATCTCTAAGCAATTTTGAATGGCATTTTTGGACGTTTCTAACCCATGTTTGCACATCTCTAAGCAATTTTGAATGGCATTTTTGGCCGTTTCTAACCCATTTTTGCAAATCCCTAAGCACTTTAAAGCCTTTTTTGGCTTTTTCTTTCCAGTTTGCACATCTCTACCCATTTCAAAGCCATTTTTGGCCATTTCTAACCCTTTTTTGCTAATGTCTAAGCACTTTAAAGCCATTTTGGCCATTTCTAACCAATTTTTACAAATCCCAAAGCACTTTAAAGCCATTTTTGGCATTTGTAACCCATGTTTGCACATCTCTAAGCAATTTTGAATGGCATTTTTGGCCGTTTCTAACCCATTGTTGCAGATCTCTAAGCATTTTTAAGACTTTTTTGTCCTTTTCTATGCAGTTTGTGCATCTCTAACCATTTTGAAGCCATTTTTGGCCATTTCTAACCCTTTTTTGCTAATCTCTAAGCACTTTCAAGCCATTTTTAGCATTTCTAACCCATGTTTGCACATCTCGAAGCAATTTTGAATGGCATTTTTGGACGTTTCTAACCCATTTTTGCAAATCCCTAAGCACTTTAAAGCCATTTTCAGCATTTCTAACTCGTTATTGCACATCTCTATGCACTTTTAAGCCATTTTGGCCATTCCTAACCCATTTTTGCACATCTCTAAGCACTTTTAAACCATTTTTTGTCCATTTCTAACCCATGTTTGCACATCTCTAAGCAATTTTGAATGGCATTTTTGGCCTTTTCTAACCATTTTTGCAAATCCCTAAGCACTTTAAAGCCATTTTTGGCATTTCTAACCCGTTTTTGGAAATCTCTAAGCACTTTAAAGCCATGTTTGGCATTTCGAACCCATTTTTGCACATCTCTAAGCACTTTTAAACCATTTTTGGCCATTTCTAACCCATGCTTGCTCATCTCTAAGCAATTTTGAATGACATTTTTGGCCATTTCTAACCCATTTTTGCCGATCTCTACGAACTTTTTAGCCTTTTTTGGCCTTTTCTATCCCGTCTGCACATCTCTAACAATTTTGAAGCCATTTTTGGCCATTTCTAACTCATGTTTGCTCATCCCTAAGCAATTCTGAATTGCATTTTTCGCTGTTTCTATCCCATTTTTGCAGATCTCTACGAACTTTTATGCCTTTTTTGGCCTTTTCTATCCAGTTTGCACATCTCTAACCATTTTGAAGCCATTTTTGGCCATTTCTAACCCTTTTTTGCAAATCTCTAAGCACTTTAAAGCCATTTTTAGCATTTCTAACCCATTTTTGCAAATCTCTAAGCACTTTCAAGCCATTTTTAGCATTTCTAACCCATGTTTGCACATCTCTAAGCAATTTTGAATGGCATTTTTGGACGTTTCTAACCCATGTTTGCACATCTCTAAGCAATTTTGAATGGCATTTTTGGCCGTTTCTAACCCATTTTTGCAAATCCCTAAGCACTTTAAAGCCTTTTTTGGCTTTTTCTTTCCAGTTTGCACATCTCTACCCATTTCAAAGCCATTTTTGGCCATTTCTAACCCTTTTTTGCTAATGTCTAAGCACTTTAAAGCCATTTTGGCCATTTCTAACCAATTTTTGCAAATCCCAAAGCATTTTAAAGCCATTTTTGGCATTTGTAACCCATGTTTGCACATCTCTAAGCAATTTTGAATGGCATTTTTGGCCGTTTCTAACCCATTGTTGCAGATCTCTAAGCATTTTTAAGACTTTTTTGTCCTTTTCTATGCAGTTTGTGCATCTCTAACCATTTTGAAGCCATTTTTGGCCATTTCTAACCCTTTTTTGCTAATGTCTAAGCACTTTCAAGCCATTTTTAGCATTTCTAACCCATGTTTGCACATCTCTAAGCAATTTTGAATGGCATTTTTGGACGTTTCCAACCCATGTTTGCTCATCTCTTAGCAATTTTGAATGGCATTTTTGGCCGTTTCTAACCCATTTTTGCAAATCCCTAAGCACTTTAAAGCCATTTTCAGCATTTCTAACTCGTTATTGCACATCTCTATGCACTTTTAAGCCATTTTGGCCATTCCTAACCCATTTTTGCACATCTCTAAGCACTTTTAAACCATTTTTTGTCCATTTCTAACCCATGTTTGCACATCTCTAAGCAATTTTGAATGGCATTTTTGGCCGTTTCTAACCATTTTTGCAAATCCCTAAGCACTTTAAAGCCATTTTTGGCATTTCTAACCCGTTTTTGGAAATCTCTAAGCACTTTAAAGCCATGTTTGGCATTTCGAACCCATTTTTGCACATCTCTAAGCACTTTTAAACCATTTTTGGCCATTTCTAACCCATGCTTGCTCATCTCTAAGCAATTTTGAATGACATTTTTGGCCATTTCTAACCCATTTTTGCCGATCTCTACGAACTTTTAAGCCTTTTTTGGCCTTTTCTATCCCGTCTGCACATCTCTAACAATTTTGAAGCCATTTTTGGCCATTTCTAACTCATGTTTGCTCATCTCTAAGCAATTCTGAATTGCATTTTTCGCTGTTTCTATCCCATTTTTGCAGATCTCTACGAACTTTTATGCCTTTTTTGGCCTTTTCTATCCAGTTTGCACATCTCTAACCATTTTGAAGCCATTTTTGGCCATTTCTAACCCTTTTTTGCAAATCTCTAAGCACCTTAAAGCCATTTTTAGCATTTCTAACCCATGTTTGCACATCTCTAAGCAATTTTGAATGACATTTTTGGCCATTTCTAACCCATTTTTGCCGATCTCTACGAACTTTTAAGCCTTTTTTGGCCTTTTCTATCCCGTCTGCACATCTCTAACAATTTTGAAGCCATTTTTGGCCATTTCTAACTCATGTTTGCTCATCCCTAAGCAATTCTGAATTGCATTTTTCGCTGTTTCTAACCCATTTTTGCAGATCTCTACGAACTTTTATGCCTTTTTTGGCCTTTTCTATCCAGTTTGCACATCTCTAACCATTTTGAAGCCATTTTTGGCCATTTCTAACCTTTTTTGCAAATCTCTAAGCACCTTAAAGCCATTTTTGGACATTTCTAACCCATTTTTGCAAATCCCTAAGCACTTTAAAGCCATTTTCAGCATTTCTAACTCGTTATTGCACATCTCTATGCACTTTTAAGCCATTTTGGCCATTCCTAACCCATTTTTGCACATCTCTAAGCACTTTTAAACCATTTTTTGTCCATTTCTAACCCATGTTTGCACATCTCTAAGCAACTTTGAATGGCATTTTTGGCCGTTTCTAACCATTTTTGCAAATCCCTAAGCACTTTAAAGCCTTTTTTGGCATTTCTAACCCGTTTTTGGAAATCTCTAAGCACTTTAAAGCCATGTTTGGCATTTCGAACCCATTTTTGCACATCTCTAAGCACTTTTAAACCATTTTTGGCCATTTCTAACCCATGCTTGCTCATCTCTAAGCAATTTTGAATGACATTTTTGGCCATTTCTAACCCATTTTTGCCGATCTCTACGAACTTTTAAGCCTTTTTTGGCCTTTTCTATCCCGTCTGCACATCTCTAACAATTTTGAAGCCATTTTTGGCCATTTCTAACTCATGTTTGCTCATCCCTAAGCAATTCTGAATTGCATTTTTCGCTGTTTCTATCCCATTTTTGCAGATCTCTACGAACTTTTATGCCTTTTTTGGCCTTTTCTATCCAGTTTGCACACCTCTAACCATTTTGAAGCCATTTTTGGCCATTTCTAACCCTTTTTTGCAAATCTCTAAGCACTTTAAAGCCATTTTTAGCATTTCTAACCCATTTTTGCAAATCTCTAAGCACTTTCAAGCCATTTTTAGCATTTCTAACCCATGTTTGCACATCTCTAAGCAATTTTGAATGGCATTTTTGGACGTTTCTAACCCATGTTTGCACATCTCTAAGCAATTTTGAATGGCATTTTTGGCCGTTTCTATCCCATTTTTGCAGATCTCTAAGCATTTTTAAGACTTTTTTGTCCTTTTCTATGCAGTTTGTGCATCTCTAACCATTTTGAAGCCATTTTTGGCCATTTCTAACCCTTTTTTGCTAATCTCTAAGCACTTTCAAGCCATTTTTAGCATTTCTAACCCATGTTTGCACATCTCGAAGCAATTTTGAATGGCATTTTTGGACGTTTCTAACCCATGTTTGCACATCTCTAAGCAATTTTGAATGGCATTTTTGGCCGTTTCTAACCCATTTTTGCAAATCCCTAAGCACTTTAAAGCCATTTTCAGCATTTCTAACTCGTTATTGCACATCTCTATGCACTTTTAAGCCATTTTGGCCATTCCTAACCCATTTTTGCACATCTCTAAGCACTTTTAAACCATTTTTGGTCCATTTCTAACCCATGTTTGCACATCTCTAAGCAATTTTGAATGGCATTTTTGGCCGTTTCTAACCATTTTTGCAAATCCCTAAGCACTTTAAAGCCATTTTTGGCATTTCTAACCCGTTTTTGGAAATCTCTAAGCACTTTAAAGCCATGTTTGGCATTTCGAACCCATTTTTGCACAACTCTAAGCACTTTTAAACCATTTTTGGCCATTTCTAACCCATTTTTGCCGATCTCTACGAACTTTTAAGCCTTTTTTGGCCTTTTCTATCCCGTCTGCACATCTCTAACAATTTTGAAGCCATTTTTGGCCATTTCTAACTCATGTTTGCTCATCCCTAAGCAATTCTGAATTGCATTTTTCGCTGTTTCTAACCCATTTTTGCAGATCTCTACGAACTTTTATGCCTTTTTTGGCCTTTTCTATCCAGTTTGCACATCTCTAACCATTTTGAAGCCATTTTTGGCCATTTCTAACCCTTTTTTGCAAATCTCTAAGCACCTTAAAGCCATTTTTAGCATTTCTAACCCATGTTTGCAAATCTCTAAGCACTTTCAAGCCATTTTTAGCATTTCTAACCCATGTTTGCACATCTCTAAGCAATTTTGAATGACATTTTTGGCCATTTCTAACCCATTTTTGCCGATCTCTACGAACTTTTAAGCCTTTTTTGGCCTTTTCTATCCCGTCTGCACATCTCTAACAATTATGAAGCCATTTTTGGCCATTTCTGACTCATGTTTGCTCATCCCTAAGCAATTCTGAATTGCATTTTTCGCTGTTTCTAACCCATTTTTGCAGATCTCTACGAACTTTTATGCCTTTTTTGGCCTTTTCTATCCAGTTTGCACACCTCTAACCATTTTGAAGCCATTTTTGGCCATTTCTAACCCTTTTTTGCAACTCTCTAAGCACTTTAAAGCCATTTTTAGCATTTCTAACCTATTTTTGCAAATCTCTAAGCACTTTCAAGCCATTTTTAGCATTTCTAACCCATGTTTGCACATCTCTAAGCAATTTTGAATGGCATTTTTGGACGTTTCTAACCCATGTTTGCACATCTCTAAGCAATTTTGAATGGCATTTTTGGCCGTTTCTAACCCATTTTTGCAAATCCCTAAGCACTTTAAAGCCATTTTTGGCATTTGTAACCCATGTTTGCACATCTCTAAGCAATTTTGAATGGCATTTTTGGCCGTTTCTATCCCATTTTTGCAGATCTCTAAGCATTTTTAAGACTTTTTTGTCCTTTTCTATGCAGTTTGTGCATCTCTAACCATTTTGAAGCCATTTTTGGCCATTTCTAACCCTTTTTTGCTAATCTCTAAGCACTTTCAAGCCATTTTTAGCATTTCTAACCCATGTTTGCACATCTCGAAGCAATTTTGAATGGCATTTTTGGACGTTTCTAACCCATGTTTGCACATCTCTAAGCAATTTTGAATGGCATTTTTGGCCGTTTCTAACCCATTTTTGCAAATCCCTAAGCACTTTAAAGCCATTTTCAGCATTTCTAACTCGTTATTGCACATCTCTATGCACTTTTAAGCCATTTTGGCCATTCCTAACCCATTTTTGCACATCTCTAAGCACTTTTAAACCATTTTTGGTCCATTTCTAACCCATGTTTGCACATCTCTAAGCAATTTTGAATGGCATTTTTGGCCGTTTCTAACCATTTTTGCAAATCCCTAAGCACTTTAAAGCCATTTTTGGCATTTCTAACCCGTTTTTGGAAATCTCTAAGCACTTTAAAGCTATGTTTGGCATTTCGAACCCATTTTTGCACATCTCTAAGCACTTTTAAACCATTTTTGGCCATTTCTAACCCATGCTTGCTCATCTCTAAGCAATTTTGAATGACATTTTTGGCCATTTCTAACCCATTTTTGCCGATCTCTACGAACTTTTAAGCCTTTTTTGGCCTTTTCTATCCCGTCTGCACATCTCTAACAATTTTGAAGCCATTTTTGGCCATTTCTAACTCATGTTTGCTCATCCCTAAGCAATTCTGAATTGCATTTTTCGCTGTTTCTAACCCATTTTTGCAGATCTCTACGAACTTTTATGCCTTTTTTGGCCTTTTCTATCCAGTTTGCACATCTCTAACCATTTTGAAGCCATTTTTGGCCATTTCTAACCCTTTTTTGCAAATCTCTAAGCACCTTAAAGCCATTTTTAGCATTTCTAACCCATGTTTGCAAATCTCTAAGCACTTTCAAGCCATTTTTAGCATTTCTAACCCATGTTTGCACATCTCTAAGCAATTTTGAATGACATTTTTGGCCATTTCTAACCCATTTTTGCCGATCTCTACGAACTTTTACGCCTTTTTTGGCCTTTTCTATCCCGTCTGCACATCTCTAACAATTATGAAGCCATTTTTGGCCATTTCTGACTCATGTTTGCTCATCCCTAAGCAATTCTGAATTGCATTTTTCGCTGTTTCTAACCCATTTTTGCAGATCTCTACGAACTTTTATGCCTTTTTTGGTTTTTTCTATCCAGTTTGCACACCTCTAACCATTTTGAAGCCATTTTTGGCCATTTCTAACCCTTTTTTGCAAATCTCTAAGCACTTTAAAGCCATTTTTAGCATTTCTAACCTATTTTTGCAAATCTCTAAGCACTTTCAAGCCATTTTTAGCATTTCTAACCCATGTTTGCACATCTCTAAGCAATTTTGAATGGCATTTTTGGACGTTTCTAACCCATGTTTGCACATCTCTAAGCAATTTTGAATGGCATTTTTGGCCGTTTCTAACCCATTTTTGCAAATCCCTAAGCACTTTAAAGCCTTTTTTGGCTTTTTCTTTCCAGTTTGCACATCTCTACCCATTTCAAAGCCATTTTTGGCCATTTCTAACCCTTTTTTGCTAATGTCTAAGCACTTTAAAGCCATTTTGGCCATTTCTAACCAATTTTTGCAAATCCCAAAGCACTTTAAAGCCATTTTTGGCATTTGTAACCCATGTTTGCACATCTCTAAGCAATTTTGAATGGCATTTTTGGCCGTTTCTAACCCATTGTTGCAGATCTCTAAGCATTTTTAAGACTTTTTTGTCCTTTTCTATGCAGTTTGTGCATCTCTAACCATTTTGAAGCCATTTTTGGCCATTTCTAACCCTTTTTTGCTAATCTCTAAGCACTTTCAAGCCATTTTTAGCATTTCTAACCCATGTTTGCACATCTCGAAGCAATTTTGAATGGCATTTTTGGACGTTTCTAACCCATTTTTGCAAATCCCTAAGCACTTTAAAGCCATTTTCAGCATTTCTAACTCGTTATTGCACATCTCTATGCACTTTTAAGCCATTTTGGCCATTCCTAACCCATTTTTGCACATCTCTAAGCAATTTTAAACCGTTTTTTGTCCATTTCTAACCCATGTTTGCACATCTCTAAGCAATTTTGAATGGCATTTTTGGCCGTTTCTAACCATTTTTGCAAATCCCTAAGCACTTTAAAGCCATTTTTGGCATTTCTAACCCGTTTTTGGAAATCTCTAAGCACTTTAAAGCCATGTTTGGCATTTCGAACCCATTTTTGCACATCTCTAAGCACTTTTAAACCATTTTTGGCCATTTCTAACCCATGCTTGCTCATCTCTAAGCAATTTTGAATGACATTTTTGGCCATTTCTAACCCATTTTTGCCGATCTCTACGAACTTTTAAGCCTTTTTTGGCCTTTTCTATCCCGTCTGCACATCTCTAACAATTTTGAAGCCATTTTTGGCCATTTCTAACTCATGTTTGCTCATCCCTAAGCAATTCTGAATTGCATTTTTCGCTGTTTCTAACCCATTTTTGCAGATCTCTACGAACTTTTATGCCTTTTTTGGCCTTTTCTATCCAGTTTGCACACCTCTAACCATTTTGAAGCCATTTTTGGCCATTTCTAACCCTTTTTTGCAAATCTCTAAGCACCTTAAAGCCATTTTTAGCATTTCTAACCCATGTTTGCAAATCTCTAAGCACTTTCAAGCCATTTTTAGCATTTCTAACCCATGTTTGCACATCTCTAAGCAATTTTGAATGGCATTTTTGGACGTTTCTAACCCATGTTTGCACATCTCTAAGCAATTTTGAATGGCATTTTTGGCCGTTTCTAACCCATTTTTGCAAATCCCTAAGCACTTTAAAGCCTTTTTTGGCTTTTTCTTTCCAGTTTGCACATCTCTACCCATTTCAAAGCCATTTTTGGCCATTTCTAACCCTTTTTTGCTAATGTCTAAGCACTTTAAAGCCATTTTGGCCATTTCTAACCAATTTTTGCAAATCCCAAAGCACTTTAAAGCCATTTTTGGCATTTGTAACCCATGTTTGCACATCTCTAAGCAATTTTGAATGGCATTTTTGGCCGTTTCTAACCCATTGTTGCAGATCTCTAAGCATTTTTAAGACTTTTTTGTCCTTTTCTATGCAGTTTGTGCATCTCTAACCATTTTGAAGCCATTTTTGGCCATTTCTAACCCTTTTTTGCTAATGTCTAAGCACTTTCAAGCCATTTTTAGCATTTCTAACCCATGTTTGCACATCTCGAAGCAATTTTGAATGGCATTTTTGGCCGTTTCTAACCATTTTTGCAAATCCCTAAGCACTTTAAAGCCATTTTTGGCATTTCTAACCCGTTTTTGGAAATCTCTAAGCACTTTAAAGCCATGTTTGGCATTTCAACCCATTTTTGCACATCTCTAAGCACTTTTAAACCATTTTTGGCCATTTCTAACCCATGCTTGCTCATCTCTAAGCAATTTTGAATGACATTTTTGGCCATTTCTAAGCCATTTTTGCCGATCTCTACGAACTTTTAAGCCTTTTTTGGCCTTTTCTATCCCATCTGCACATCTCTAACAATTTTGAAGCCATTTTTGGCCATTTCTAACTCATGTTTGCTCATCCCTAAGCAATTCTGAATTGCATTTTTCGCTGTTTCTATCCCATTTTTGCAGATCTCTACGAACTTTTATGCCTTTTTTGGCCTTTTCTATCCAGTTTGCACATCTCTAACCATTTTGAAGCCATTTTTGGCCATTTCTAACCCTTTTTTGCAAATCTCTAAGCACTTTAAAGCCATTTTTAGCATTTCTAACCCATTTTTGCAAATCTCTAAGCACTTTCAAGCCATTTTTAGCATTTCTAACCCATGTTTGCACATCTCTAAGCAATTTTGAATGGCATTTTTGGACGTTTCTAACCCTTGTTTGCACATCTCTAAGCAATTTTGAATGGCATTTTTGGCCGTTTCTAACCCATTTTTGCAAATCCCTAAGCACTTTAAAGCCTTTTTTGGCTTTTTCTTTCCAGTTTGCACATCTCTACCCATTTCAAAGCCATTTTTGGCCATTTCTAACCCTTTTTTGCTAATGTCTAAGCACTTTAAAGCCATTTTGGCCATTTCTAACCAATTTTTGCAAATCCCAAAGCACTTTAAAGCCATTTTTGGCATTTGTAACCCATGTTTGCACATCTCTAAGCAATTTTGAATGGCATTTTTGGCCGTTTCTAACCCATTGTTGCAGATCTCTAAGCATTTTTAAGACTTTTTTGTCCTTTTCTATGCAGTTTGTGCATCTCTAACCATTTTGAAGCCATTTTTGGCCATTTCTAACCCTTTTTTGCTAATCTCTAAGCACTTTCAAGCCATTTTTAGCATTTCTAACCCATGTTTGCACATCTCGAAGCAATTTTGAATGGCATTTTTGGACGTTTCTAACCCATTTTTGCAAATCCCTAAGCACTTTAAAGCCATTTTCAGCATTTCTAACTCGTTATTGCACATCTCTATGCACTTTTAAGCCATTTTGGCCATTCCTAACCCATTTTTGCACATCTCTAAGCACTTTTAAACCATTTTTTGTCCATTTCTAACCCATGTTTGCACATCTCTAAGCAATTTTGAATGGCATTTTTGGCCGTTTCTAACCATTTTTGCAAATCCCTAAGCACTTTAAAGCCTTTTTTGGCATTTCTAACCCGTTTTTGGAAATCTCTAAGCACTTTAAAGCCATGTTTGGCATTTCGAACCCATTTTTGCACATCTCTAAGCACTTTTAAACCATTTTTGGCCATTTCTAACCCATGCTTGCTCATCTCTAAGCAATTTTGAATGACATTTTTGGCCATTTCTAACCCATTTTTGCCGATCTCTACGAACTTTTAAGCCTTTTTTGGCCTTTTCTATCCCGTCTGCACATCTCTAACAATTTTGAAGCCATTTTTGGCCATTTCTAACTCATGTTTGCTCATCCCTAAGCAATTCTGAATTGCATTTTTCGCTGTTTCTATCCCATTTTTGCAGATCTCTACGAACTTTTATGCCTTTTTTGGCCTTTTCTATCCAGTTTGCACATCTCCTACCATTTTGAAGCCATTTTTGGCCATTTCTAACCCTTTTTTTGCAAATCTCTAAGCACTTTAAAGCCATTTTTAGCATTTCTAACCCATTTTTGCAAATCTCTAAGCACTTTCAAGCCATTTTTAGCATTTCTAACCCATGTTTGCACATCTCTAAGCAATTTTGAATGGCATTTTTGGACGTTTCTAACCCTTGTTTGCACATCTCTAAGCAATTTTGAATGGCATTTTTGGCCGTTTCTAACCCATTTTTGCAAATCCCTAAGCACTTTAAAGCCTTTTTTGGCTTTTTCTTTCCAGTTTGCACATCTCTACCCATTTCAAAGCCATTTTTGGCCATTTCTAACCCTTTTTTGCTAATGTCTAAGCACTTTAAAGCCATTTTGGCCATTTCTAACCAATTTTTGCAAATCCCAAAGCACTTTAAAGCCATTTTTGGCATTTGTAACCCATGTTTGCACATCTCTAAGCAATTTTGAATGGCATTTTTGGCCGTTTCTATCCCATTTTTGCAGATCTCTAAGCATTTTTAAGACTTTTTTGTCCTTTTCTATGCAGTTTGTGCATCTCTAACCATTTTGAAGCCATTTTTGGCCATTTCTAACCCTTTTTTGCTAATCTCTAAGCACTTTCAAGCCATTTTTAGCATTTCTAACCCATGTTTGCACATCTCGAAGCAATTTTGAATGGCATTTTTGGACGTTTCTAACCCATGTTTGCACATCTCTAAGCAATTTTGAATGGCATTTTTGGCCGTTTCTAACCCATTTTTGCAAATCCCTAAGCACTTTAAAGCCATTTTCAGCATTTCTAACTCGTTATTGCACATCTCTATGCACTTTTAAGCCATTTTGGCCATTCCTAACCCATTTTTGCACATCTCTAAGCACTTTTAAACCATTTTTGGTCCATTTCTAACCCATGTTTGCACATCTCTAAGCAATTTTGAATGGCATTTTTGGCCGTTTCTAACCATTTTTGCAAATCCCTAAGCACTTTAAAGCCATTTTTGGCATTTCTAACCCGTTTTTGGAAATCTCTAAGCACTTTAAAGCCATGTTTGGCATTTCGAACCCATTTTTGCACATCTCTAAGCACTTTTAAACCATTTTTGGCCATTTCTAACCCATGCTTGCTCATCTCTAAGCAATTTTGAATGACATTTTTGGCCATTTCTAACCCATTTTTGCCGATCTCTACGAACTTTTAAGCCTTTTTTGGCCTTTTCTATCCCGTCTGCACATCTCTAACAATTTTGAATGCCATTTTTGGCCATTTCTAACTCATGTTTGCTCATCCCTAAGCAATTCTGAATTGCATTTTTCGCTGTTTCTAACCCATTTTTGCAGATCTCTACGAACTTTTATGCCTTTTTTGGCCTTTTCTATCCAGTTTGCACATCTCTAACCATTTTGAAGCCATTTTTGGCCATTTCTAACCCTTTTTTGCAAATCTCTAAGCACTTTAAAGCCATTTTTAGCATTTCTAACCCATGTTTGCAAATCTCTAAGCACTTTCAAGCCATTTTTAGCATTTCTAACCCATGTTTGCACATCTCTAAGCAATTTTGAATTACATTTTTGGCCATTTCTAACCCATTTTTGCCGATCTCTACGAACTTTTAAGCCTTTTTTGGCCTTTTCTATCCCGTCTGCACATCTCTAACAATTATGAAGCCATTTTTGGCCATTTCTAACTCATGTTTGCTCATCCCTAAGCAATTCTGAATTGCATTTTTCGCTGTTTCTAACCCATTTTTGCAGATCTCTACGAACTTTTATGCCTTTTTTGGCCTTTTCTATCCAGTTTGCACACCTCTAACCATTTTGAAGCCATTTTTGGCCATTTCTAACCTTTTTTTGCAAATCTCTAAGCACTTTAAAGCCATTTTTAGCATTTCTAACCTATTTTTGCAAATCTCTAAGCACTTTCAAGCCATTTTTAGCATTTCTAACCCATGTTTGCACATCTCTAAGCAATTTTGAATGGCATTTTTGGACGTTTCTAACCCATGTTTGCACATCTCTAAGCAATTTTGAATGGCATTTTTGGCCGTTTCTAACCCATTTTTGCAAATCCCTAAGCACTTTAAAGCCTTTTTTGGCTTTTTCTTTCCAGTTTGCACATCTCTACCCATTTCAAAGCCATTTTTGGCCATTTCTAACCCTTTTTTGCTAATGTCTAAGCACTTTAAAGCCATTTTGGCCATTTCTAACCAATTTTTGCAAATCCCAAAGCACTTTAAAGCCATTTTTGGCATTTGTAACCCATGTTTGCACATCTCTAAGCAATTTTGAATGGCATTTTTGGCCGTTTCTAACCCATTGTTGCAGATCTCTAAGCATTTTTAAGACTTTTTTGTCCTTTTCTATGCAGTTTGTGCATCTCTAACCATTTTGAAGCCATTTTTGGCCATTTCTAACCCTTTTTTGCTAATCTCTAAGCACTTTCAAGCCATTTTTAGCATTTCTAACCCATGTTTGCACATCTCGAAGCAATTTTGAATGGCATTTTTGGCCGTTTCTAACCCATTTTTGCAAATCCCTAAGCACTTTAAAGCCATTTTCAGCATTTCTAACTCGTTATTGCACATCTCTATGCACTTTTAAGCCATTTTGGCCATTCCTAACCCATTTTTGCACATCTCTAAGCACTTTTAAACCATTTTTTGTCCATTTCTAACCCATGTTTGCACATCTCTAAGCAATTTTGAATGGCATTTTTGGCCGTTTCTAACCATTTTTGCAAATCCCTAAGCACTTTAAAGCCATTTTTGGCATTTCTAACCCGTTTTTGGAAATCTCTAAGCACTTTAAAGCCATGTTTGGCATTTCGAACCCATTTTTGCACATCTCTAAGCACTTTTAAACCATTTTTGGCCATTTCTAACCCATGCTTGCTCATCTCTAAGCAATTTTGAATGACATTTTTGGCCATTTCTAACCCATTTTTGCCGATCTCTACGAACTTTTAAGCCTTTTTTGGCCTTTTCTATCCCGTCTGCACATCTCTAACAATTTTGAAGCCATTTTTGGCCATTTCTAACTCATGTTTGCTCATCCCTAAGCAATTCTGAATTGCATTTTTCGCTGTTTCTATCCCATTTTTGCAGATCTCTACGAACTTTTATGCCTTTTTTGGCCTTTTCTATCCAGTTTGCACATCTCTAACCATTTTGAAGCCATTTTTGGCCATTTCTAACCCTTTTTTGCAAATCTCTAAGCACTTTAAAGCCATTTTTAGCATTTCTAACCCATTTTTGCAAATCTCTAAGCACTTTCAAGCCATTTTTCGCATTTCTAACCCATGTTTGCACATCTCTAAGCAATTTTGAATGGCATTTTTGGACGTTTCTAACCCTTGTTTGCACATCTCTAAGCAATTTTGAATGGCATTTTTGGCCGTTTCTAACCCATTTTTGCAAATCCCTAAGCACTTTAAAGCCTTTTTTGGCTTTTTCTTTCCAGTTTGCACATCTCTACCCATTTCAAAGCCATTTTTGGCCATTTCTAACCCTTTTTTGCTAATGTCTAAGCACTTTAAAGCCATTTTGGCCATTTCTAACCAATTTTTGCAAATCCCAAAGCACTTTAAAGCCATTTTTGGCATTTGTAACCCATGTTTGCACATCTCTAAGCAATTTTGAATGGCATTTTTGGCCGTTTCTAACCCATTGTTGCAGATCTCTAAGTATTTTTAAGACTTTTTTGTCCTTTTCTATGCAGTTTGTGCATCTCTAACCATTTTGAAGCCATTTTTGGCCATTTCTAACCCTTTTTTGCTAATGTCTAAGCACTTTCAAGCCATTTTTAGCATTTCTAACCCATGTTTGCACATCTCGAAGCAATTTTGAATGGCATTTTTGGCCGTTTCTAACCATTTTTGCAAATCCCTAAGCACTTTAAAGCCATTTTTGGCATTTCTAACCCGTTTTTGGAAATCTCTAAGCACTTTAAAGCCATGTTTGGCATTTCAACCCATTTTTGCACATCTCTAAGCACTTTTAAACCATTTTTGGCCATTTCTAACCCATGCTTGCTCATCTCTAAGCAATTTTGAATGACATTTTTGGCCATTTCTAAGCCATTTTTGCCGATCTCTACGAACTTTTAAGCCTTTTTTGGCCTTTTCTATCCCATCTGCACATCTCTAACAATTTTGAAGCCATTTTTGGCCATTTCTAACTCATGTTTGCTCATCCCTAAGCAATTCTGAATTGCATTTTTCGCTGTTTCTATCCCATTTTTGCAGATCTCTATGAACTTTTATGCCTTTTTTGGCCTTTTCTATCCAGTTTGCACATCTCTAACCATTTTGAAGCCATTTTTGGCCATTTCTAACCCTTTTTTGCAAATCTCTAAGCACTTTAAAGCCATTTTTAGCATTTCTAACCCATTTTTGCAAATCTCTAAGCACTTTCAAGCCATTTTTAGCATTTCTAACCCATGTTTGCACATCTCTAAGCAATTTTGAATGGCATTTTTGGACGTTTCTAACCCATGTTTGCACATCTCTAAGCAATTTTGAATGGCATTTTTGGCCGTTTCTAACCCATTTTTGCAAATCCCTAAGCACTTTAAAGCCTTTTTTGGCTTTTTCTTTCCAGTTTGCACATCTCTACCCATTTCAAAGCCATTTTTGGCCATTTCTAACCCTTTTTTGCTAATGTCTAAGCACTTTAAAGCCATTTTGGCCATTTCTAACCAATTTTTGCAAATCCCAAAGCACTTTAAAGCCATTTTTGGCATTTGTAACCCATGTTTGCACATCTCTAAGCAATTTTGAATGGCATTTTTGGACGTTTCTAACCCATTGTTGCAGATCTCTAAGCATTTTTAAGACTTTTTTATCCTTTTCTATGCAGTTTGTGCATCTCTAACCATTTTGAAGCCATTTTTGGCCATTTCTAACCCTTTTTTGCTAATCTCTAAGCACTTTCAAGCCATTTTTAGCATTTCTAACCCATGTTTGCACATCTCGAAGCAATTTTGAATGGCATTTTTGGACGTTTCTAACCCATTTTTGCAAATCCCTAAGCACTTTAAAGCCATTTTCAGCATTTCTAACTCGTTATTGCACATCTCTATGCACTTTTAAGCCATTTTGGCCATTCCTAACCCATTTTTGCACATCTCTAAGCACTTTTAAACCATTTTTTGTCCATTTCTAACCCATGTTTGCACATCTCTAAGCAATTTTGAATGGCATTTTTGGCCGTTTCTAACCATTTTTGCAAATCCCTAAGCACTTTAAAGCCTTTTTTGGCATTTCTAACCCGTTTTTGGAAATCTCTAAGCACTTTAAAGCCATGTTTGGCATTTCGAACCCATTTTTGC
The DNA here is from genome assembly GCF_037157495.1 of Lathamus discolor. Lineage (NCBI taxonomy): Eukaryota > Metazoa > Chordata > Aves > Psittaciformes > Psittacidae > Lathamus > Lathamus discolor. The sequence goes on along the minus strand of NW_027069102.1, from coordinate 90,620 downwards.
ACATCTCTAAGCACTTTTAAACCATTTTTGGCCATTTCTAACCCATGCTTGCTCATCTCTAAGCAATTTTGAATGACATTTTTGGCCATTTCTAACCCATTTTTGCCGATCTCTACGAACTTTTAAGCCTTTTTTGGCCTTTTCTATCCCGTCTGCACATCTCTAACAATTTTGAAGCCATTTTTGGCCATTTCTAACTCATGTTTGCTCATCCCTAAGCAATTCTGAATTGCATTTTTCGCTGTTTCTATCCCATTTTTGCAGATCTCTACGAACTTTTATGCCTTTTTTGGCCTTTTCTATCCAGTTTGCACATCTCTAACCATTTTGAAGCCATTTTTGGCCATTTCTAACCCTTTTTTTGCAAATCTCTAAGCACTTTAAAGCCATTTTTAGCATTTCTAACCCATTTTTGCAAATCTCTAAGCACTTTCAAGCCATTTTTAGCATTTCTAACCCATGTTTGCACATCTCTAAGCAATTTTGAATGGCATTTTTGGACGTTTCTAACCCTTGTTTGCACATCTCTAAGCAATTTTGAATGGCATTTTTGGCCGTTTCTAACCCATTTTTTGCAAATCCCTAAGCACTTTAAAGCCTTTTTTGGCTTTTTCTTTCCAGTTTGCACATCTCTACCCATTTCAAAGCCATTTTTGGCCATTTCTAACCCTTTTTTGCTAATGTCTAAGCACTTTAAAGCCATTTTGGCCATTTCTAACCAATTTTTGCAAATCCCAAAGCACTTTAAAGCCATTTTTGGCATTTGTAACCCATGTTTGCACATCTCTAAGCAATTTTGAATGGCATTTTTGGCCGTTTCTATCCCATTTTTGCAGATCTCTAAGCATTTTTAAGACTTTTTTGTCCTTTTCTATGCAGTTTGTGCATCTCTAACCATTTTGAAGCCATTTTTGGCCATTTCTAACCCTTTTTTGCTAATCTCTAAGCACTTTCAAGCCATTTTTAGCATTTCTAACCCATGTTTGCACATCTCGAAGCAATTTTGAATGGCATTTTTGGACGTTTCTAACCCATGTTTGCACATCTCTAAGCAATTTTGAATGGCATTTTTGGCCGTTTCTAACCCATTTTTGCAAATCCCTAAGCACTTTAAAGCCATTTTCAGCATTTCTAACTCGTTATTGCACATCTCTATGCACTTTTAAGCCATTTTGGCCATTCCTAACCCATTTTTGCACATCTCTAAGCACTTTTAAACCATTTTTGGTCCATTTCTAACCCATGTTTGCACATCTCTAAGCAATTTTGAATGGCATTTTTGGCCGTTTCTAACCATTTTTGCAAATCCCTAAGCACTTTAAAGCCATTTTTGGCATTTCTAACCCGTTTTTGGAAATCTCTAAGCACTTTAAAGCCATGTTTGGCATTTCGAACCCATTTTTGCACATCTCTAAGCACTTTTAAACCATTTTTGGCCATTTCTAACCCATGCTTGCTCATCTCTAAGCAATTTTGAATGACATTTTTGGCCATTTCTAACCCATTTTTGCCGATCTCTACGAACTTTTAAGCCTTTTTTGGCCTTTCTATCCCGTCTGCACATCTCTAACAATTTTGAAGCCATTTTTGGCCATTTCTAACTCATGTTTGCTCATCCCTAAGCAATTCTGAATTGCATTTTTCGCTGTTTCTAACCCATTTTTGCAGATCTCTACGAACTTTTATGCCTTTTTTGGCCTTTTCTATCCAGTTTGCACATCTCTAACCATTTTGAAGCCATTTTTGGCCATTTCTAACCCTTTTTTGCAAATCTCTAAGCACTTTAAAGCCATTTTTAGCATTTCTAACCCATGTTTGCAAATCTCTAAGCACTTTCAAGCCATTTTTAGCATTTCTAACCCATGTTTGCACATCTCTAAGCAATTTTGAATTACATTTTTGGCCATTTCTAACCCATTTTTGCCGATCTCTACGAACTTTTAAGCCTTTTTTGGCCTTTTCTATCCCGTCTGCACATCTCTAACAATTATGAAGCCATTTTTGGCCATTTCTAACTCATGTTTGCTCATCCCTAAGCAATTCTGAATTGCATTTTTCGCTGTTTCTATCCCATTTTTGCAGATCTCTACGAACTTTTATGCCTTTTTTGGCCTTTTCTATCCAGTTTGCACACCTCTAACCATTTTGAAGCCATTTTTGGCCATTTCTAACCTTTTTTTGCAAATCTCTAAGCACTTTAAAGCCATTTTTAGCATTTCTAACCTATTTTTGCAAATCTCTAAGCACTTTCAAGCCATTTTTAGCATTTCTAACCCATGTTTGCACATCTCTAAGCAATTTTGAATGGCATTTTTGGACGTTTCTAACCCTTGTTTGCACATCTCTAAGCAATTTTGAATGGCATTTTTGGCCGTTTCTAACCCATTTTTGCAAATCCCTAAGCACTTTAAAGCCTTTTTTGGCTTTTTCTTTCCAGTTTGCACATCTCTACCCATTTCAAAGCCATTTTTGGCCATTTCTAACCCTTTTTTGCTAATGTCTAAGCACTTTAAAGCCATTTTGGCCATTTCTAACCAATTTTTGCAAATCCCAAAGCACTTTAAAGCCATTTTTTGGCATTTGTAACCCATGTTTGCACATCTCTAAGCAATTTTGAATGGCATTTTTGGCCGTTTCTAACCCATTGTTGCAGATCTCTAAGCATTTTTAAGACTTTTTTGTCCTTTTCTATGCAGTTTGTGCATCTCTAACCATTTTGAAGCCATTTTTGGCCATTTCTAACCCTTTTTTGCTAATCTCTAAGCACTTTCAAGCCATTTTTAGCATTTCTAACCCATGTTTGCACATCTCGAAGCAATTTTGAATGGCATTTTTGGCCGTTTCTAACCCATTTTTGCAAATCCCTAAGCACTTTAAAGCCATTTTCAGCATTTCTAACTCGTTATTGCACATCTCTATGCACTTTTAAGCCATTTTGGCCATTCCTAACCCATTTTTGCACATCTCTAAGCACTTTTAAACCATTTTTTGTCCATTTCTAACCCATGTTTGCACATCTCTAAGCAATTTTGAATGGCATTTTTGGCCGTTTCTAACCATTTTTGCAAATCCCTAAGCACTTTAAAGCCATTTTTGGCATTTCTAACCCGTTTTTGGAAATCTCTAAGCACTTTAAAGCCATGTTTGGCATTTCGAACCCATTTTTGCACATCTCTAAGCACTTTTAAACCATTTTTGGCCATTTCTAACCCATGCTTGCTCATCTCTAAGCAATTTTGAATGACATTTTTGGCCATTTCTAACCCATTTTTGCCGATCTCTACGAACTTTTAAGCCTTTTTTGGCCTTTTCTATCCCGTCTGCACATCTCTAACAATTTTGAAGCCATTTTTGGCCATTTCTAACTCATGTTTGCTCATCCCTAAGCAATTCTGAATTGCATTTTTCGCTGTTTCTAACCCATTTTTGCAGATCTCTACGAACTTTTATGCCTTTTTTGGCCTTTTCTATCCAGTTTGCACATCTCTAACCATTTTGAAGCCATTTTTGGCCATTTCTAACCCTTTTTTGCAAATCTCTAAGCACTTTAAAGCCATTTTTAGCATTTCTAACCCATTTTTGCAAATCTCTAAGCACTTTCAAGCCATTTTTAGCATTTCTAACCCATGTTTGCACATCTCTAAGCAATTTTGAATGGCATTTTTGGACGTTTCTAACCCTTGTTTGCACATCTCTAAGCAATTTTGAATGGCATTTTTGGCCGTTTCTAACCCATTTTTGCAAATCCCTAAGCACTTTAAAGCCTTTTTTGGCTTTTTCTTTCCAGTTTGCACATCTCTACCCATTTCAAAGCCATTTTTGGCCATTTCTAACCCTTTTTTGCTAATGTCTAAGCACTTTAAAGCCATTTTGGCCATTTCTAACCAATTTTTGCAAATCCCAAAGCACTTTAAAGCCATTTTTGGCATTTGTAACCCATGTTTGCACATCTCTAAGCAATTTTGAATGGCATTTTTGGCCGTTTCTATCCCATTTTTGCAGATCTCTAAGCATTTTTAAGACTTTTTTGTCCTTTTCTATGCAGTTTGTGCATCTCTAACCATTTTGAAGCCATTTTTGGCCATTTCTAACCCTTTTTTGCAAATCTCTAAGCACTTTAAAGCCATTTTTAGCATTTCTAACCCATTTTTGCAAATCTCTAAGCACTTTCAAGCCATTTTTAGCATTTCTAACCCATGTTTGCACATCTCTAAGCAATTTTGAATGGCATTTTTGGACGTTTCTAACCCTTGTTTGCACATCTCTAAGCAATTTTGAATGGCATTTTTGGCCGTTTCTAACCCATTTTTGCAAATCCCTAAGCACTTTAAAGCCTTTTTTGGCTTTTTCTTTCCAGTTTGCACATCTCTACCCATTTCAAAGCCATTTTTGGCCATTTCTAACCCTTTTTTGCTAATCTCTAAGCACTTTCAAGCCATTTTTAGCATTTCTAACCCATGTTTGCACATCTCGAAGCAATTTTGAATGGCATTTTTGGACGTTTCTAACCCATGTTTGCACATCTCTAAGCAATTTTGAATGGCATTTTTGGCCGTTTCTAACCCATTTTTGCAAATCCCTAAGCACTTTAAAGCCATTTTCAGCATTTCTAACTCGTTATTGCACATCTCTATGCACTTTTAAGCCATTTTGGCCATTCCTAACCCATTTTTGCACATCTCTAAGCACTTTTAAACCATTTTTGGTCCATTTCTAACCCATGTTTGCACATCTCTAAGCAATTTTGAATGGCATTTTTGGCCGTTTCTAACCATTTTTGCAAATCCCTAAGCACTTTAAAGCCATTTTTGGCATTTCTAACCCGTTTTTGGAAATCTCTAAGCACTTTAAAGCCATGTTTGGCATTTCGAACCCATTTTTGCACATCTCTAAGCACTTTTAAACCATTTTTGGCCATTTCTAACCCATGCTTGCTCATCTCTAAGCAATTTTGAATGACATTTTTGGCCATTTCTAACCCATTTTTGCCGATCTCTACGAACTTTTAAGCCTTTTTTGGCCTTTTCTATCCCGTCTGCACATCTCTAACAATTTTGAAGCCATTTTTGGCCATTTCTAACTCATGTTTGCTCATCCCTAAGCAATTCTGAATTGCATTTTTCGCTGTTTCTAACCCATTTTTGCAGATCTCTACGAACTTTTATGCCTTTTTTGGCCTTTTCTATCCAGTTTGCACATCTCTAACCATTTTGAAGCCATTTTTGGCCATTTCTAACCCTTTTTTGCAAATCTCTAAGCACTTTAAAGCCATTTTTAGCATTTCTAACCCATGTTTGCAAATCTCTAAGCACTTTCAAGCCATTTTTAGCATTTCTAACCCATGTTTGCACATCTCTAAGCAATTTTGAATTACATTTTTGGCCATTTCTAACCCATTTTTGCCGATCTCTACGAACTTTTAAGCCTTTTTTGGCCTTTTCTATCCCGTCTGCACATCTCTAACAATTATGAAGCCATTTTTGGCCATTTCTAACTCATGTTTGCTCATCCCTAAGCAATTCTGAATTGCATTTTTCGCTGTTTCTAACCCATTTTTGCAGATCTCTACGAACTTTTATGCCTTTTTTGGCCTTTTCTATCCAGTTTGCACATCTCTAACCATTTTGAAGCCATTTTTGGCCATTTCTAACCCTTTTTTGCAAATCTCTAAGCACTTTCAAGCCATTTTTAGCATTTCTAACCTATTTTTGCAAATCTCTAAGCACTTTCAAGCCATTTTTAGCATTTCTAACCCATGTTTGCACATCTCTAAGCAATTTTGAATGGCATTTTTGGACGTTTCTAACCCTTGTTTGCACATCTCTAAGCAATTTTGAATGGCATTTTTGGCCGTTTCTAACCCATTTTTGCAAATCCCTAAGCACTTTAAAGCCTTTTTTGGCTTTTTCTTTCCAGTTTGCACATCTCTACCCATTTCAAAGCCATTTTTGGCCATTTCTAACCCTTTTTTGCTAATGTCTAAGCACTTTAAAGCCATTTTGGCCATTTCTAACCAATTTTTGCAAATCCCAAAGCACTTTAAAGCCATTTTTGGCATTTGTAACCCATGTTTGCACATCTCTAAGCAATTTTGAATGGCATTTTTGGCCGTTTCTAACCCATTGTTGCAGATCTCTAAGCATTTTTAAGACTTTTTTGTCCTTTTCTATGCAGTTTGTGCATCTCTAACCATTTTGAAGCCATTTTTGGCCATTTCTAACCCTTTTTTGCTAATGTCTAAGCACTTTCAAGCCATTTTTAGCATTTCTAACCCATGTTTGCACATCTCGAAGCAATTTTGAATGGCATTTTTGGCCGTTTCTAACCATTTTTGCAAATCCCTAAGCACTTTAAAGCCATTTTTGGCATTTCTAACCCGTTTTTGGAAATCTCTAAGCACTTTAAAGCCATGTTTGGCATCAACCCATTTTTGCACATCTCTAAGCACTTTTAAACCATTTTTGGCCATTTCTAACCCATGCTTGCTCATCTCTAAGCAATTTTGAATGACATTTTTGGCCATTTCTAACCCATTTTTGCCGATCTCTACGAACTTTTAAGCCTTTTTTGGCCTTTTCTATCCCATCTGCACATCTCTAACAATTTTGAAGCCATTTTTGGCCATTTCTAACTCATGTTTGCTCATCCCTAAGCAATTCTGAATTGCATTTTTCGCTGTTTCTATCCCATTTTTGCAGATCTCTATGAACTTTTATGCCTTTTTTGTCCTTTTCTATGCAGTTTGTGCATCTCTAACCATTTTGAAGCCATTTTTGGCCATTTCTAACCCTTTTTTGCTAATCTCTAAGCACTTTCAAGCCATTTTTAGCATTTCTAACCCATGTTTGCACATCTCGAAGCAATTTTGAATGGCATTTTTGGACGTTTCTAACCCATGTTTGCACATCTCTAAGCAATTTTGAATGGCATTTTTGGCCGTTTCTAACCCATTTTTGCAAATCCCTAAGCACTTTAAAGCCATTTTCAGCATTTCTAACTCGTTATTGCACATCTCTATGCACTTTTAAGCCATTTTGGCCATTCCTAACCCATTTTTGCACATCTCTAAGCACTTTTAAACCATTTTTGGTCCATTTCTAACCCATGTTTGCACATCTCTAAGCAATTTTGAATGGCATTTTTGGCCGTTTCTAACCATTTTTGCAAATCCCTAAGCACTTTAAAGCCATTTTTGGCATTTCTAACCCGTTTTTGGAAATCTCTAAGCACTTTAAAGCCATGTTTGGCATTTCGAACCCATTTTTGCACATCTCTAAGCACTTTTAAACCATTTTTGGCCATTTCTAACCCATGCTTGCTCATCTCTAAGCAATTTTGAATGACATTTTTGGCCATTTCTAACCCATTTTTGCCGATCTCTACGAACTTTTAAGCCTTTTTTGGCCTTTTCTATCCCGTCTGCACATCTCTAACAATTTTGAAGCCATTTTTGGCCATTTCTAACTCATGTTTGCTCATCCCTAAGCAATTCTGAATTGCATTTTTCGCTGTTTCTAACCCATTTTTGCAGATCTCTACGAACTTTTATGCCTTTTTTGGCCTTTTCTATCCAGTTTGCACATCTCTAACCATTTTGAAGCCATTTTTGGCCATTTCTAACCCTTTTTTGCAAATCTCTAAGCACTTTAAAGCCATTTTTAGCATTTCTAACCCATGTTTGCAAATCTCTAAGCACTTTCAAGCCATTTTTAGCATTTCTAACCCATGTTTGCACATCTCTAAGCAATTTTGAATTACATTTTTGGCCATTTCTAACCCATTTTTGCCGATCTCTACGAACTTTTAAGCCTTTTTTGGCCTTTTCTATCCCGTCTGCACATCTCTAACAATTATGAAGCCATTTTTGGCCATTTCTAACTCATGTTTGCTCATCCCTAAGCAATTCTGAATTGCATTTTTCGCTGTTTCTAACCCATTTTTGCAGATCTCTACGAACTTTTATGCCTTTTTTGGCCTTTTCTATCCAGTTTGCACACCTCTAACCATTTTGAAGCCATTTTTGGCCATTTCTAACCTTTTTTTGCAAATCTCTAAGCACTTTAAAGCCATTTTTAGCATTTCTAACCTATTTTTGCAAAGCTCTAAGCACTTTCAAGCCATTTTTAGCATTTCTAACCCATGTTTGCACATCTCTAAGCAATTTTGAATGGCATTTTTGGACGTTTCTAACCCATGTTTGCACATCTCTAAGCAATTTTGAATGGCATTTTTGGCCGTTTCTAACCCATTTTTGCAAATCCCTAAGCACTTTAAAGCCTTTTTTGGCTTTTTCTTTCCAGTTTGCACATCTCTACCCATTTCAAAGCCATTTTTGGCCATTTCTAACCCTTTTTTGCTAATGTCTAAGCACTTTAAAGCCATTTTGGCCATTTCTAACCAATTTTTGCAAATCCCAAAGCACTTTAAAGCCATTTTTGGCATTTGTAACCCATGTTTGCACATCTCTAAGCAATTTTGAATGGCATTTTTGGCCGTTTCTAACCCATTGTTGCAGATCTCTAAGCATTTTTAAGACTTTTTTGTCCTTTTCTATGCAGTTTGTGCATCTCTAACCATTTTGAAGCCATTTTTGGCCATTTCTAACCCTTTTTTGCTAATCTCTAAGCACTTTCAAGCCATTTTTAGCATTTCTAACCCATGTTTGCACATCTCGAAGCAATTTTGAATGACATTTTTGGCCATTTCTAACCCATTTTTGCCGATCTCTACGAACTTTTAAGCCTTTTTTGGCCTTTTCTATCCCATCTGCACATCTCTAACAATTTTGAAGCCATTTTTGGCCATTTCTAACTCATGTTTGCTCATCCCTAAGCAATTCTGAATTGCATTTTTCGCTGTTTCTATCCCATTTTTGCAGATCTCTATGAACTTTTATGCCTTTTTTGTCCTTTTCTATGCAGTTTGTGCATCTCTAACCATTTTGAAGCCATTTTTGGCCATTTCTAACCCTTTTTTGCTAATCTCTAAGCACTTTCAAGCCATTTTTAGCATTTCTAACCCATGTTTGCACATCTCGAAGCAATTTTGAATGGCATTTTTGGACGTTTCTAACCCATGTTTGCACATCTCTAAGCAATTTTGAATGGCATTTTTGGCCGTTTCTAACCCATTTTTGCAAATCCCTAAGCACTTTAAAGCCATTTTCAGCATTTCTAACTCGTTATTGCACATCTCTATGCACTTTTAAGCCATTTTGGCCATTCCTAACCCATTTTTGCACATCTCTAAGCACTTTTAAACCATTTTTGGTCCATTTCTAACCCATGTTTGCACATCTCTAAGCAATTTTGAATGGCATTTTTGGCCGTTTCTAACCATTTTTGCAAATCCCTAAGCACTTTAAAGCCATTTTTGGCATTTCTAACCCGTTTTTGGAAATCTCTAAGCACTTTAAAGCCATGTTTGGCATTTCGAACCCATTTTTGCACATCTCTAAGCACTTTTAAACCATTTTTGGCCATTTCTAACCCATGCTTGCTCATCTCTAAGCAATTTTGAATGACATTTTTGGCCATTTCTAACCCATTTTTGCCGATCTCTACGAACTTTTAAGCCTTTTTTGGCCTTTTCTATCCCGTCTGCACATCTCTAACAATTTTGAAGCCATTTTTGGCCATTTCTAACTCATGTTTGCTCATCCCTAAGCAATTCTGAATTGCATTTTTCGCTGTTTCTAACCCATTTTTGCAGATCTCTACGAACTTTTATGCCTTTTTTGGCCTTTTCTATCCAGTTTGCACATCTCTAACCATTTTGAAGCCATTTTTGGCCATTTCTAACCCTTTTTTGCAAATCTCTAAGCACTTTAAAGCCATTTTTAGCATTTCTAACCCATGTTTGCAAATCTCTAAGCACTTTCAAGCCATTTTTAGCATTTCTAACCCATGTTTGCACATCTCTAAGCAATTTTGAATTACATTTTTGGCCATTTCTAACCCATTTTTGCCGATCTCTACGAACTTTTAAGCCTTTTTTGGCCTTTTCTATCCCGTCTGCACATCTCTAACAATTATGAAGCCATTTTTGGCCATTTCTAACTCATGTTTGCTCATCCCTAAGCAATTCTGAATTGCATTTTTCGCTGTTTCTAACCCATTTTTGCAGATCTCTACGAACTTTTATGCCTTTTTTGGCCTTTTCTATCCAGTTTGCACACCTCTAACCATTTTGAAGCCATTTTTGGCCATTTCTAACCTTTTTTTGCAAATCTCTAAGCACTTTAAAGCCATTTTTAGCATTTCTAACCTATTTTTGCAAATCTCTAAGCACTTTCAAGCCATTTTTAGCATTTCTAACCCATGTTTGCACATCTCTAAGCAATTTTGAATGGCATTTTTGGACGTTTCTAACCCATGTTTGCACATCTCTAAGCAATTTTGAATGGCATTTTTGGCCGTTTCTAACCCATTTTTGCAAATCCCTAAGCACTTTAAAGCCTTTTTTGGCTTTTTCTTTCCAGTTTGCACATCTCTACCCATTTCAAAGCCATTTTTGGCCATTTCTAACCCTTTTTTGCTAATGTCTAAGCACTTTAAAGCCATTTTGGCCATTTCTAACCAATTTTTGCAAATCCCAAAGCACTTTAAAGCCATTTTTGGCATTTGTAACCCATGTTTGCACATCTCTAAGCAATTTTGAATGGCATTTTTGGCCGTTTCTAACCCATTGTTGCAGATCTCTAAGCATTTTTAAGACTTTTTTGTCCTTTTCTATGCAGTTTGTGCATCTCTAACCATTTTGAAGCCATTTTTGGCCATTTCTAACCCTTTTTTGCTAATCTCTAAGCACTTTCAAGCCATTTTTAGCATTTCTAACCCATGTTTGCACATCTCGAAGCAATTTTGAATGGCATTTTTGGCCGTTTCTAACCCATTTTTGCAAATCCCTAAGCACTTTAAAGCCATTTTCAGCATTTCTAACTCGTTATTGCACATCTCTATGCACTTTTAAGCCATTTTGGCCATTCCTAACCCATTTTTGCACATCTCTAAGCACTTTTAAACCATTTTTTGTCCATTTCTAACCCATGTTTGCACATCTCTAAGCAATTTTGAATGGCATTTTTGGCCGTTTCTAACCCATTTTTGCAAATCCCTAAGCACTTTAAAGCCTTTTTTGGCTTTTTCTTTCCAGTTTGCACATCTCTACCCATTTCAAAGCCATTTTTGGCCATTTCTAACCCTTTTTTGCTAATGTCTAAGCACTTTAAAGCCATTTTGGCAATTTCTAACCAATTTTTGCAAATCTCAAAGCACTTTAAAGCCATTTTTGGCATTTGTAACCCATGTTTGCACATCTCTACGCAATTTTGAATGGCATTTTTGGCCGTTTCTAACCCATTGTTGCAGATCTCTAAGCATTTTTAAGACTTTTTTGTCCTTTTCTATGCAGTTTGTGCATCTCTAACCATTTTGAAGCCATTTTTGGCCATTTCTAACCCTTTTTTGCTAATGTCTAAGCACTTTCAAGCCATTTTTAGCATTTCTAACCCATGTTTGCACATCTCGAAGCAATTTTGAATGGCATTTTTGGCCGTTTCTAACCATTTTTGCAAATCCCTAAGCACTTTAAAGCCATTTTTGGCATTTCTAACCCGTTTTTGGAAATCTCTAAGCACTTTAAAGCCATGTTTGGCATTTCAACCCATTTTTGCACATCTCTAAGCACTTTTAAACCATTTTTGGCCATTTCTAACCCATGCTTGCTCATCTCTAAGCAATTTTGAATGACATTTTTGGCCATTTCTAACCCATTTTTGCCGATCTCTACGAACTTTTAAGCCTTTTTTGGCCTTTTCTATCCCATCTGCACATCTCTAACAATTTTGAAGCCATTTTTGGCCATTTCTAACTCATGTTTGCTCATCCCTAAGCAATTCTGAATTGCATTTTTCGCTGTTTCTATCCCATTTTTGCAGATCTCTATGAACTTTTATGCCTTTTTTGGCCTTTTCTATCCAGTTTGCACATCTCTAACCATTTTGAAGCCATTTTTGGCCATTTCTAACCCTTTTTTGCAAATCTCTAAGCACTTTAAAGCCATTTTTAGCATTTCTAACCCATTTTTGCAAATCTCTAAGCACTTTCAAGCCATTTTTAGCATTTCTAACCCATGTTTGCTCATCTCTAAGCAATTTTGAATGGCATTTTTGGACGTTTCTAACCCATGTTTGCACATCTCTAAGCAATTTTGAATGGCATTTTTGGCCGTTTCTAACCCATTTTTGCAAATCCCTAAGCACTTTAAAGCCTTTTTTGTCTTTTTCTTTCCAGTTTGCACATCTCTACCCATTTCAAAGCCATTTTTGGCCATTTCTAACCCTTTTTTGCTAATGTCTAAGCACTTTAAAGCCATTTTGGCCATTTCTAACCAATTTTTGCAAATCCCAAAGCACTTTAAAGCCATTTTTGGCATTTGTAACCCATGTTTGCACATCTCTAAGCAATTTTGAATGGCATTTTTGGACGTTTCTAACCCATTGTTGCAGATCTCTAAGCATTTTTAAGACTTTTTTGTCCTTTTCTATGCAGTTTGTGCATCTCTAACCATTTTGAAGCCATTTTTGGCCATTTCTAACCCTTTTTTGCAAATCTCTAAGCACTTTCAAGCCATTTTTAGCATTTCTAACCCATGTTTGCACATATCTAAGCAATTTTGAATGGCATTTTTGGGCGTTTCTAACCCATGTTTGCACATCTCTAAGCAATTTTGAATGGCATTTTTGGCCGTTTCTAAGCCATTTTTGCAAATCCCTAAGCACTTTAAAGCCATTTTCAGCATTTCTAACTCGTTATTGCACATCTCTATGCACTTTTAAGCCATTTTGGCCATTCCTAACCCATTTTTGCACATCTCTAAGCACTTTTAAACCATTTTTTGTCCATTTCTAACCCATGTTTGCACATCTCTAAGCAATTTTGAATGGCATTTTTGGCCGTTTCTAACCATTTTTGCAAATCCCTAAGCACTTTAAAGCCTTTTTTGGCATTTCTAACCCGTTTTTGGAAATCTCTAAGCACTTTAAAGCCATGTTTGGCATTTCGAACCCATTTTTGCACATCTCTAAGCACTTTTAAACCATTTTTGGCCATTTCTAACCCATGCTTGCTCATCTCTAAGCAATTTTGAATGACATTTTTGGCCATTTCTAACCCATTTTTGCCGATCTCTACGAACTTTTAAGCCTTTTTTGGCCTTTTCTATCCCGTCTGCACATCTCTAACAATTTTGAAGCCATTTTTGGCCATTTCTAACTCATGTTTGCTCATCCCTAAGCAATTCTGAATTGCATTTTTCGCTGTTTCTATCCCATTTTTGCAGATCTCTACGAACTTTTATGCCTTTTTTGGCCTTTTCTATCCAGTTTGCACATCTCTAACCATTTTGAAGCCATTTTTGGCCATTTCTAACCCTTTTTTTGCAAATCTCTAAGCACTTTAAAGCCATTTTTAGCATTTCTAACCCATTTTTGCAAATCTCTAAGCACTTTCAAGCCATTTTTAGCATTTCTAACCCATGTTTGCACATCTCTAAGCAATTTTGAATGGCATTTTTGGACGTTTCTAACCCTTGTTTGCACATCTCTAAGCAATTTTGAATGGCATTTTTGGCCGTTTCTAACCCATTTTTTGCAAATCCCTAAGCACTTTAAAGCCTTTTTTGGCTTTTTCTTTCCAGTTTGCACATCTCTACCCATTTCAAAGCCATTTTTGGCCATTTCTAACCCTTTTTTGCTAATGTCTAAGCACTTTAAAGCCATTTTGGCCATTTCTAACCAATTTTTGCAAATCCCAAAGCACTTTAAAGCCATTTTTGGCATTTGTAACCCATGTTTGCACATCTCTAAGCAATTTTGAATGGCATTTTTGGCCGTTTCTATCCCATTTTTGCAGATCTCTAAGCATTTTTAAGACTTTTTTGTCCTTTTCTATGCAGTTTGTGCATCTCTAACCATTTTGAAGCCATTTTTGGCCATTTCTAACCCTTTTTTGCTAATCTCTAAGCACTTTCAAGCCATTTTTAGCATTTCTAACCCATGTTTGCACATCTCGAAGCAATTTTGAATGGCATTTTTGGACGTTTCTAACCCATGTTTGCACATCTCTAAGCAATTTTGAATGGCATTTTTGGCCGTTTCTAACCCATTTTTGCAAATCCCTAAGCACTTTAAAGCCATTTTCAGCATTTCTAACTCGTTATTGCACATCTCTATGCACTTTTAAGCCATTTTGGCCATTCCTAACCCATTTTTGCACATCTCTAAGCACTTTTAAACCATTTTTGGTCCATTTCTAACCCATGTTTGCACATCTCTAAGCAATTTTGAATGGCATTTTTGGCCGTTTCTAACCATTTTTGCAAATCCCTAAGCACTTTAAAGCCATTTTTGGCATTTCTAACCCGTTTTTGGAAATCTCTAAGCACTTTAAAGCCATGTTTGGCATTTCGAACCCATTTTTGCACATCTCTAAGCACTTTTAAACCATTTTTGGCCATTTCTAACCCATGCTTGCTCATCTCTAAGCAATTTTGAATGACATTTTTGGCCATTTCTAACCCATTTTTGCCGATCTCTACGAACTTTTAAGCCTTTTTTGGCCTTTCTATCCCGTCTGCACATCTCTAACAATTTTGAAGCCATTTTTGGCCATTTCTAACTCATGTTTGCTCATCCCTAAGCAATTCTGAATTGCATTTTTCGCTGTTTCTAACCCATTTTTGCAGATCTCTACGAACTTTTATGCCTTTTTTGGCCTTTTCTATCCAGTTTGCACATCTCTAACCATTTTGAAGCCATTTTTGGCCATTTCTAACCCTTTTTTGCAAATCTCTAAGCACTTTAAAGCCATTTTTAGCATTTCTAACCCATGTTTGCAAATCTCTAAGCACTTTCAAGCCATTTTTAGCATTTCTAACCCATGTTTGCACATCTCTAAGCAATTTTGAATTACATTTTTGGCCATTTCTAACCCATTTTTGCCGATCTCTACGAACTTTTAAGCCTTTTTTGGCCTTTTCTATCCCGTCTGCACATCTCTAACAATTATGAAGCCATTTTTGGCCATTTCTAACTCATGTTTGCTCATCCCTAAGCAATTCTGAATTGCATTTTTCGCTGTTTCTATCCCATTTTTGCAGATCTCTACGAACTTTTATGCCTTTTTTGGCCTTTTCTATCCAGTTTGCACACCTCTAACCATTTTGAAGCCATTTTTGGCCATTTCTAACCTTTTTTTGCAAATCTCTAAGCACTTTAAAGCCATTTTTAGCATTTCTAACCTATTTTTGCAAATCTCTAAGCACTTTCAAGCCATTTTTAGCATTTCTAACCCATGTTTGCACATCTCTAAGCAATTTTGAATGGCATTTTTGGACGTTTCTAACCCTTGTTTGCACATCTCTAAGCAATTTTGAATGGCATTTTTGGCCGTTTCTAACCCATTTTTGCAAATCCCTAAGCACTTTAAAGCCTTTTTTGGCTTTTTCTTTCCAGTTTGCACATCTCTACCCATTTCAAAGCCATTTTTGGCCATTTCTAACCCTTTTTTGCTAATGTCTAAGCACTTTAAAGCCATTTTGGCCATTTCTAACCAATTTTTGCAAATCCCAAAGCACTTTAAAGCCATTTTTTGGCATTTGTAACCCATGTTTGCACATCTCTAAGCAATTTTGAATGGCATTTTTGGCCGTTTCTAACCCATTGTTGCAGATCTCTAAGCATTTTTAAGACTTTTTTGTCCTTTTCTATGCAGTTTGTGCATCTCTAACCATTTTGAAGCCATTTTTGGCCATTTCTAACCCTTTTTTGCTAATCTCTAAGCACTTTCAAGCCATTTTTAGCATTTCTAACCCATGTTTGCACATCTCGAAGCAATTTTGAATGGCATTTTTGGCCGTTTCTAACCCATTTTTGCAAATCCCTAAGCACTTTAAAGCCATTTTCAGCATTTCTAACTCGTTATTGCACATCTCTATGCACTTTTAAGCCATTTTGGCCATTCCTAACCCATTTTTGCACATCTCTAAGCACTTTTAAACCATTTTTTGTCCATTTCTAACCCATGTTTGCACATCTCTAAGCAATTTTGAATGGCATTTTTGGCCGTTTCTAACCATTTTTGCAAATCCCTAAGCACTTTAAAGCCATTTTTGGCATTTCTAACCCGTTTTTGGAAATCTCTAAGCACTTTAAAGCCATGTTTGGCATTTCGAACCCATTTTTGCACATCTCTAAGCACTTTTAAACCATTTTTGGCCATTTCTAACCCATGCTTGCTCATCTCTAAGCAATTTTGAATGACATTTTTGGCCATTTCTAACCCATTTTTGCCGATCTCTACGAACTTTTAAGCCTTTTTTGGCCTTTTCTATCCCGTCTGCACATCTCTAACAATTTTGAAGCCATTTTTGGCCATTTCTAACTCATGTTTGCTCATCCCTAAGCAATTCTGAATTGCATTTTTCGCTGTTTCTAACCCATTTTTGCAGATCTCTACGAACTTTTATGCCTTTTTTGGCCTTTTCTATCCAGTTTGCACATCTCTAACCATTTTGAAGCCATTTTTGGCCATTTCTAACCCTTTTTTGCAAATCTCTAAGCACTTTAAAGCCATTTTTAGCATTTCTAACCCATTTTTGCAAATCTCTAAGCACTTTCAAGCCATTTTTAGCATTTCTAACCCATGTTTGCACATCTCTAAGCAATTTTGAATGGCATTTTTGGACGTTTCTAACCCTTGTTTGCACATCTCTAAGCAATTTTGAATGGCATTTTTGGCCGTTTCTAACCCATTTTTGCAAATCCCTAAGCACTTTAAAGCCTTTTTTGGCTTTTTCTTTCCAGTTTGCACATCTCTACCCATTTCAAAGCCATTTTTGGCCATTTCTAACCCTTTTTTGCTAATGTCTAAGCACTTTAAAGCCATTTTGGCCATTTCTAACCAATTTTTGCAAATCCCAAAGCACTTTAAAGCCATTTTTGGCATTTGTAACCCATGTTTGCACATCTCTAAGCAATTTTGAATGGCATTTTTGGCCGTTTCTATCCCATTTTTGCAGATCTCTAAGCATTTTTAAGACTTTTTTGTCCTTTTCTATGCAGTTTGTGCATCTCTAACCATTTTGAAGCCATTTTTGGCCATTTCTAACCCTTTTTTGCAAATCTCTAAGCACTTTAAAGCCATTTTTAGCATTTCTAACCCATTTTTGCAAATCTCTAAGCACTTTCAAGCCATTTTTAGCATTTCTAACCCATGTTTGCACATCTCTAAGCAATTTTGAATGGCATTTTTGGACGTTTCTAACCCTTGTTTGCACATCTCTAAGCAATTTTGAATGGCATTTTTGGCCGTTTCTAACCCATTTTTGCAAATCCCTAAGCACTTTAAAGCCTTTTTTGGCTTTTTCTTTCCAGTTTGCACATCTCTACCCATTTCAAAGCCATTTTTGGCCATTTCTAACCCTTTTTTGCTAATCTCTAAGCACTTTCAAGCCATTTTTAGCATTTCTAACCCATGTTTGCACATCTCGAAGCAATTTTGAATGGCATTTTTGGACGTTTCTAACCCATGTTTGCACATCTCTAAGCAATTTTGAATGGCATTTTTGGCCGTTTCTAACCCATTTTTGCAAATCCCTAAGCACTTTAAAGCCATTTTCAGCATTTCTAACTCGTTATTGCACATCTCTATGCACTTTTAAGCCATTTTGGCCATTCCTAACCCATTTTTGCACATCTCTAAGCACTTTTAAACCATTTTTGGTCCATTTCTAACCCATGTTTGCACATCTCTAAGCAATTTTGAATGGCATTTTTGGCCGTTTCTAACCATTTTTGCAAATCCCTAAGCACTTTAAAGCCATTTTTGGCATTTCTAACCCGTTTTTGGAAATCTCTAAGCACTTTAAAGCCATGTTTGGCATTTCGAACCCATTTTTGCACATCTCTAAGCACTTTTAAACCATTTTTGGCCATTTCTAACCCATGCTTGCTCATCTCTAAGCAATTTTGAATGACATTTTTGGCCATTTCTAACCCATTTTTGCCGATCTCTACGAACTTTTAAGCCTTTTTTGGCCTTTTCTATCCCGTCTGCACATCTCTAACAATTTTGAAGCCATTTTTGGCCATTTCTAACTCATGTTTGCTCATCCCTAAGCAATTCTGAATTGCATTTTTCGCTGTTTCTAACCCATTTTTGCAGATCTCTACGAACTTTTATGCCTTTTTTGGCCTTTTCTATCCAGTTTGCACATCTCTAACCATTTTGAAGCCATTTTTGGCCATTTCTAACCCTTTTTTGCAAATCTCTAAGCACTTTAAAGCCATTTTTAGCATTTCTAACCCATGTTTGCAAATCTCTAAGCACTTTCAAGCCATTTTTAGCATTTCTAACCCATGTTTGCACATCTCTAAGCAATTTTGAATTACATTTTTGGCCATTTCTAACCCATTTTTGCCGATCTCTACGAACTTTTAAGCCTTTTTTGGCCTTTTCTATCCCGTCTGCACATCTCTAACAATTATGAAGCCATTTTTGGCCATTTCTAACTCATGTTTGCTCATCCCTAAGCAATTCTGAATTGCATTTTTCGCTGTTTCTAACCCATTTTTGCAGATCTCTACGAACTTTTATGCCTTTTTTGGCCTTTTCTATCCAGTTTGCACACCTCTAACCATTTTGAAGCCATTTTTGGCCATTTCTAACCTTTTTTTGCAAATCTCTAAGCACTTTAAAGCCATTTTTAGCATTTCTAACCTATTTTTGCAAAGCTCTAAGCACTTTCAAGCCATTTTTAGCATTTCTAACCCATGTTTGCACATCTCTAAGCAATTTTGAATGGCATTTTTGGACGTTTCTAACCCATGTTTGCACATCTCTAAGCAATTTTGAATGGCATTTTTGGCCGTTTCTAACCCATTTTTGCAAATCCCTAAGCACTTTAAAGCCTTTTTTGGCTTTTTCTTTCCAGTTTGCACATCTCTACCCATTTCAAAGCCATTTTTGGCCATTTCTAACCCTTTTTTGCTAATGTCTAAGCACTTTAAAGCCATTTTGGCCATTTCTAACCAATTTTTGCAAATCCCAAAGCACTTTAAAGCCATTTTTGGCATTTGTAACCCATGTTTGCACATCTCTAAGCAATTTTGAATGGCATTTTTGGCCGTTTCTAACCCATTGTTGCAGATCTCTAAGCATTTTTAAGACTTTTTTGTCCTTTTCTATGCAGTTTGTGCATCTCTAACCATTTTGAAGCCATTTTTGGCCATTTCTAACCCTTTTTTGCTAATCTCTAAGCACTTTCAAGCCATTTTTAGCATTTCTAACCCATGTTTGCACATCTCGAAGCAATTTTGAATGACATTTTTGGCCATTTCTAACCCATTTTTGCCGATCTCTACGAACTTTTAAGCCTTTTTTGGCCTTTTCTATCCCATCTGCACATCTCTAACAATTTTGAAGCCATTTTTGGCCATTTCTAACTCATGTTTGCTCATCCCTAAGCAATTCTGAATTGCATTTTTCGCTGTTTCTATCCCATTTTTGCAGATCTCTATGAACTTTTATGCCTTTTTTGTCCTTTTCTATGCAGTTTGTGCATCTCTAACCATTTTGAAGCCATTTTTGGCCATTTCTAACCCTTTTTTGCTAATCTCTAAGCACTTTCAAGCCATTTTTAGCATTTCTAACCCATGTTTGCACATCTCGAAGCAATTTTGAATGGCATTTTTGGACGTTTCTAACCCATGTTTGCACATCTCTAAGCAATTTTGAATGGCATTTTTGGCCGTTTCTAACCCATTTTTGCAAATCCCTAAGCACTTTAAAGCCATTTTCAGCATTTCTAACTCGTTATTGCACATCTCTATGCACTTTTAAGCCATTTTGGCCATTCCTAACCCATTTTTGCACATCTCTAAGCACTTTTAAACCATTTTTGGTCCATTTCTAACCCATGTTTGCACATCTCTAAGCAATTTTGAATGGCATTTTTGGCCGTTTCTAACCATTTTTGCAAATCCCTAAGCACTTTAAAGCCATTTTTGGCATTTCTAACCCGTTTTTGGAAATCTCTAAGCACTTTAAAGCCATGTTTGGCATTTCGAACCCATTTTTGCACATCTCTAAGCACTTTTAAACCATTTTTGGCCATTTCTAACCCATGCTTGCTCATCTCTAAGCAATTTTGAATGACATTTTTGGCCATTTCTAACCCATTTTTGCCGATCTCTACGAACTTTTAAGCCTTTTTTGGCCTTTTCTATCCCGTCTGCACATCTCTAACAATTTTGAAGCCATTTTTGGCCATTTCTAACTCATGTTTGCTCATCCCTAAGCAATTCTGAATTGCATTTTTCGCTGTTTCTAACCCATTTTTGCAGATCTCTACGAACTTTTATGCCTTTTTTGGCCTTTTCTATCCAGTTTGCACATCTCTAACCATTTTGAAGCCATTTTTGGCCATTTCTAACCCTTTTTTGCAAATCTCTAAGCACTTTAAAGCCATTTTTAGCATTTCTAACCCATGTTTGCAAATCTCTAAGCACTTTCAAGCCATTTTTAGCATTTCTAACCCATGTTTGCACATCTCTAAGCAATTTTGAATTACATTTTTGGCCATTTCTAACCCATGTTTGCACATCTCTAAGCAATTTTGAATGGCATTTTTGGCCGTTTCTAACCCATTTTTGCAAATCCCTAAGCACTTTAAAGCCTTTTTTGGCTTTTTCTTTCCAGTTTGCACATCTCTACCCATTTCAAAGCCATTTTTGGCCATTTCTAACCCTTTTTTGCTAATGTCTAAGCACTTTAAAGCCATTTTGGCCATTTCTAACCAATTTTTGCAAATCCCAAAGCACTTTAAAGCCATTTTTGGCATTTGTAACCCATGTTTGCACATCTCTAAGCAATTTTGAATGGCATTTTTGGCCGTTTCTAACCCATTGTTGCAGATCTCTAAGCATTTTTAAGACTTTTTTGTCCTTTTCTATGCAGTTTGTGCATCTCTAACCATTTTGAAGCCATTTTTGGCCATTTCTAACCCTTTTTTGCTAATCTCTAAGCACTTTCAAGCCATTTTTAGCATTTCTAACCCATGTTTGCACATCTCGAAGCAATTTTGAATGGCATTTTTGGCCGTTTCTAACCCATTTTTGCAAATCCCTAAGCACTTTAAAGCCATTTTCAGCATTTCTAACTCGTTATTGCACATCTCTATGCACTTTTAAGCCATTTTGGCCATTCCTAACCCATTTTTGCACATCTCTAAGCACTTTTAAACCATTTTTTGTCCATTTCTAACCCATGTTTGCACATCTCTAAGCAATTTTGAATGGCATTTTTGGCCGTTTCTAACCCATTTTTGCAAATCCCTAAGCACTTTAAAGCCTTTTTTGGCTTTTTCTTTCCAGTTTGCACATCTCTACCCATTTCAAAGCCATTTTTGGCCATTTCTAACCCTTTTTTGCTAATGTCTAAGCACTTTAAAGCCATTTTGGCAATTTCTAACCAATTTTTGCAAATCTCAAAGCACTTTAAAGCCATTTTTGGCATTTGTAACCCATGTTTGCACATCTCGAAGCAATTTTGAATGGCATTTTTGGCCGTTTCTAACCCATTGTTGCAGATCTCTAAGCATTTTTAAGACTTTTTTGTCCTTTTCTATGCAGTTTGTGCATCTCTAACCATTTTGAAGCCATTTTTGGCCATTTCTAACCCTTTTTTGCTAATGTCTAAGCACTTTCAAGCCATTTTTAGCATTTCTAACCCATGTTTGCACATCTCGAAGCAATTTTGAATGGCATTTTTGGCCGTTTCTAACCATTTTTGCAAATCCCTAAGCACTTTAAAGCCATTTTTGGCATTTCTAACCCGTTTTTGGAAATCTCTAAGCACTTTAAAGCCATGTTTGGCATTTCAACCCATTTTTGCACATCTCTAAGCACTTTTAAACCATTTTTGGCCATTTCTAACCCATGCTTGCTCATCTCTAAGCAATTTTGAATGACATTTTTGGCCATTTCTAACCCATTTTTGCCGATCTCTACGAACTTTTAAGCCTTTTTTGGCCTTTTCTATCCCATCTGCACATCTCTAACAATTTTGAAGCCATTTTTGGCCATTTCTAACTCATGTTTGCTCATCCCTAAGCAATTCTGAATTGCATTTTTCGCTGTTTCTATCCCATTTTTGCAGATCTCTATGAACTTTTATGCCTTTTTTGGCCTTTTCTATCCAGTTTGCACATCTCTAACCATTTTGAAGCCATTTTTGGCCATTTCTAACCCTTTTTTGCAAATCTCTAAGCACTTTAAAGCCATTTTTAGCATTTCTAACCCATTTTTGCAAATCTCTAAGCACTTTCAAGCCATTTTTAGCATTTCTAACCCATGTTTGCTCATCTCTAAGCAATTTTGAATGGCATTTTTGGACGTTTCTAACCCATGTTTGCACATCTCTAAGCAATTTTGAATGGCATTTTTGGCCGTTTCTAACCCATTTTTGCAAATCCCTAAGCACTTTAAAGCCTTTTTTGTCTTTTTCTTTCCAGTTTGCACATCTCTACCCATTTCAAAGCCATTTTTGGCCATTTCTAACCCTTTTTTGCTAATGTCTAAGCACTTTAAAGCCATTTTGGCCATTTCTAACCAATTTTTGCAAATCCCAAAGCACTTTAAAGCCATTTTTGGCATTTGTAACCCATGTTTGCACATCTCTAAGCAATTTTGAATGGCATTTTTGGACGTTTCTAACCCATTGTTGCAGATCTCTAAGCATTTTTAAGACTTTTTTGTCCTTTTCTATGCAGTTTGTGCATCTCTAACCATTTTGAAGCCATTTTTGGCCATTTCTAACCCTTTTTTGCTAATCTCTAAGCACTTTCAAGCCATTTTTAGCATTTCTAACCCATGTTTGCACATCTCGAAGCAATTTTGAATGGCATTTTTGGCCGTTTCTAACCCATTTTTGCAAATCCCTAAGCACTTTAAAGCCATTTTCAGCATTTCTAACTCGTTATTGCACATCTCTATGCACTTTTAAGCCATTTTGGCCATTCCTAACCCATTTTTGCACATCTCTAAGCACTTTTAAACCATTTTTTGTCCATTTCTAACCCATGTTTGCACATCTCTAAGCAATTTTGAATGGCATTTTTGGCCGTTTCTAACCATTTTTGCAAATCCCTAAGCACTTTAAAGCCTTTTTTGGCATTTCTAACCCGTTTTTGGAAATCTCTAAGCACTTTAAAGCCATGTTTGGCATTTCGAACCCATTTTTGCACATCTCTAAGCACTTTTAAACCATTTTTGGCCATTTCTAACCCATGCTTGCTCATCTCTAAGCAATTTTGAATGACATTTTTGGCCATTTCTAACCCATTTTTGCAAATCTCTAAGCACTTTCAAGCCATTTTTAGCATTTCTAACCCATGTTTGCACATCTCTAAGCAATTTTGAATGGCATTTTTGGACGTTTCTAACCCATGTTTGCACATCTCTAAGCAATTTTGAATGGCATTTTTGGCCGTTTCTAACCCATTTTTGCAAATCCCTAAGCACTTTAAAGCCTTTTTTGGCTTTTTCTTTCCAGTTTGCACATCTCTACCCATTTCAAAGCCATTTTTGGCCATTTCTAACCCTTTTTTGCTAATGTCTAAGCACTTTAAAGCTATTTTGGCCATTTCTAACCAATTTTTGCAAATCCCAAAGCACTTTAAAGCCATTTTTGGCATTTGTAACCCATGTTTGCACATCTCTAAGCAATTTTGAATGGCATTTTTGGCCGTTTCTAACCCATTGTTGCAGATCTCTAAGCATTTTTAAGACTTTTTTGTCCTTTTCTATGCAGTTTGTGCATCTCTAACCATTTTGAAGCCATTTTTGGCCATTTCTAACCCTTTTTTGCTAATCTCTAAGCACTTTCAAGCCATTTTTAGCATTTCTAACCCATGTTTGCACATCTCGAAGCAATTTTGAATGGCATTTTTGGCCGTTTCTAACCCATTTTTGCAAATCCCTAAGCACTTTAAAGCCATTTTCAGCATTTCTAACTCGTTATTGCACATCTCTATGCACTTTTAAGCCATTTTGGCCATTCCTAACCCATTTTTGCACATCTCTAAGCACTTTTAAACCATTTTTTGTCCATTTCTAACCCATGTTTGCACATCTCTAAGCAATTTTGAATGGCATTTTTGGCCGTTTCTAACCATTTTTGCAAATCCCTAAGCACTTTAAAGCCATTTTTGGCATTTCTAACCCGTTTTTGGAAATCTCTAAGCACTTTAAAGCCATGTTTGGCATTTCGAACCCATTTTTGCACATCTCTAAGCACTTTTAAACCATTTTTGGCCATTTCTAACCCATGCTTGCTCATCTCTAAGCAATTTTGAATGACATTTTTGGCCATTTCTAACCCATTTTTGCCGATCTCTACGAACTTTTAAGCCTTTTTTGGCCTTTTCTATCCCGTCTGCACATCTCTAACAATTTTGAAGCCATTTTTGGCCATTTCTAACTCATGTTTGCTCATCCCTAAGCAATTCTGAATTGCATTTTTCGCTGTTTCTATCCCATTTTTGCAGATCTCTACGAACTTTTATGCCTTTTTTGGCCTTTTCTATCCAGTTTGCACATCTCTAACCATTTTGAAGCCATTTTTGGCCATTTCTAACCCTTTTTTGCAAATCTCTAAGCACTTTAAAGCCATTTTTAGCATTTCTAACCCATTTTTGCAAATCTCTAAGCACTTTCAAGCCATTTTTAGCATTTCTAACCCATGTTTGCACATCTCTAAGCAATTTTGAATGGCATTTTTGGACGTTTCTAACCCTTGTTTGCACATCTCTAAGCAATTTTGAATGGCATTTTTGGCCGTTTCTAACCCATTTTTGCAAATCCCTAAGCACTTTAAAGCCTTTTTTGGCTTTTTCTTTCCAGTTTGCACATCTCTACCCATTTCAAAGCCATTTTTGGCCATTTCTAACCCTTTTTTGCTAATGTCTAAGCACTTTAAAGCCATTTTGGCCATTTCTAAACAATTTTTGCAAATCCCAAAGCACTTTAAAGCCATTTTTGGCATTTGTAACCCATGTTTGCACATCTCTAAGCAATTTTAAACCATTTTTTGTCCATTTCTAACCCATGTTTGCACATCTCTAAGCAATTTTGAATGGCATTTTTGGCCGTTTCTAACCATTTTTGCAAATCCCTAAGCACTTTAAAGCCATTTTTGGCATTTCTAACCCGTTTTTGGAAATCTCTAAGCACTTTAAAGCCATGTTTGGCATTTCGAACCCATTTTTGCACATCTCTAAGCACTTTTAAACCATTTTTGGCCATTTCTAACCCATTTTTGCCGATCTCTACGAACTTTTAAGCCTTTTTTGGCCTTTTCTATCCCGTCTGCACATCTCTAACAATTTTGAAGCCATTTTTGGCCATTTCTAACTCATGTTTGCTCATCCCTAAGCAATTCTGAATTGCATTTTTCGCTGTTTCTATCCCATTTTTGCAGATCTCTACGAACTTTTATGCCTTTTTTTGGCCTTTTCTATCCAGTTTGCACATCTCTAACCATTTTGAAGCCATTTTTGGCCATTTCTAACCCGTTTTTGGAAATCTCTATGCACTTTCAAGCCATTTTTAGCATTTCTAACCCATGTTTGCACATCTCTAAGCAATTTTGAATGGCATTTTTGGCCGTTTCTAAGCCATTTTTGCAAATCCCTAAGCACTTTAAAGCCATTTTCAGCATTTCTAACTCGTTATTGCACATCTCTATGCACTTTTAAGCCATTTTGGCCATTCCTAACCCATTTTTGCACATCTCTAAGCACTTTTAAACCATTTTTTGTCCATTTCTAACCCATGTTTGCACATCTCTAAGCAATTTTGAATGGCATTTTTGGCCGTTTCTAACCATTTTTGCAAATCCCTAAGCACTTTAAAGCCATTTTTGGCATTTCTAACCCGTTTTTGGAAATCTCTAAGCACTTTAAAGCCATGTTTGGCATTTCGAACCCATTTTTGCACATCTCTAAGCACTTTTAAACCATTTTTGGCCATTTCTAACCCATGCTTGCTCATCTCTAAGCAATTTTGAATGACATTTTTGGCCATTTCTAACCCATTTTTGCCGATCTCTACGAACTTTTAAGCCTTTTTTGGCCTTTTCTATCCAGTTTGCACATCTCTAACCATTTTGAAGCCATTTTTGGCCATTTCTAACCCTTTTTTGCAAATCTCTAAGCACTTTAAAGCCATTTTTAGCATTTCTAACCCATGTTTGCAAATCTCTAAGCACTTTCAAGCCATTTTTAGCATTTCTAACCCATGTTTGCACATCTCTAAGCAATTTTGAATGACATTTTTGGCCATTTCTAACCCATTTTTGCCGATCTCTACGAACTTTTAAGCCTTTTTTGGCCTTTTCTTTCCCGTCTGCACATCTCTAACAATTTCGAAGCCATTTTTGGCCATTTCTAACTCATGTTTGCTCATCCCTAAGCAATTCTGAATTGCATTTTTCGCTGTTTCTAGCCCATTTTTGCAGATCTCTACGAACTTTTATGCCTTTTTTGGCCTTTTCTATCCAGTTTGCACATCTCTAACCATTTTGAAGCCATTTTTGGCCATTTCTAACCCTTTTTTGCAAATCTCTAAGCACTTTAAAGCCATTTTTAGCATTTCTAACCCATTTTTGCAAATCTCTAAGCACTTTCAAGCCATTTTTAGCATTTCTAACCCATGTTTGCACATCTCTAAGCAATTTTGAATGGCATTTTTGGACGTTTCTAACCCTTGTTTGCACATCTCTAAGCAATTTTGAATGGCATTTTTGGCCGTTTCTAACCCATTTTTGCAAATCCCTAAGCACTTTAAAGCCTTTTTTGGCTTTTTCTTTCCAGTTTGCACATCTCTACCCATTTCAAAGCCATTTTTGGCCATTTCTAACCCTTTTTTGCTAATGTCTAAGCACTTTAAAGCCATTTTGGCCATTTCTAACCAATTTTTGCAAATCTCTAAGCACTTTAAAGCCATGTTTGGCATTTCGAACCCATTTTTGCACATCTCTAAGCACTTTTAAACCATTTTTTGTCCATTTCTAACCCATGTTTGCACATCTCTAAGCAATTTTGAATGGCATTTTTGGCCGTTTCTAACCATTTTTGCAAATCCCTAAGCACTTTAAAGCCATTTTTGGCATTTCTAACCCGTTTTTGGAAATCTCTAAGCACTTTAAAGCCATGTTTGGCATTTCGAACCCATTTTTGCACATCTCTAAGCACTTTTAAACCATTTTTGGCCATTTCTAACCCATTTTTGCCGATCTCTACGAACTTTTAAGCCTTTTTTGGCCTTTTCTATCCCGTCTGCACATCTCTAACAATTTTGAAGCCATTTTTGGCCATTTCTAACTCATGTTTGCTCATCCCTAAGCAATTCTGAATTGCATTTTTCGCTGTTTCTATCCCATTTTTGCAGATCTCTACGAACTTTTATGCCTTTTTTTGGCCTTTTCTATCCAGTTTGCACATCTCTAACCATTTTGAAGCCATTTTTGGCCATTTCTAACCCGTTTTTGGAAATCTCTATGCACTTTCAAGCCATTTTTAGCATTTCTAACCCATGTTTGCACATCTCTAAGCAATTTTGAATGGCATTTTTGGCCGTTTCTAAGCCATTTTTGCAAATCCCTAAGCACTTTAAAGCCATTTTCAGCATTTCTAACTCGTTATTGCACATCTCTATGCACTTTTAAGCCATTTTGGCCATTCCTAACCCATTTTTGCACATCTCTAAGCACTTTTAAACCATTTTTTGTCCATTTCTAACCCATGTTTGCACATCTCTAAGCAATTTTGAATGGCATTTTTGGCCGTTTCTAACCATTTTTGCAAATCCCTAAGCACTTTAAAGCCATTTTTGGCATTTCTAACCCGTTTTTGGAAATCTCTAAGCACTTTAAAGCCATGTTTGGCATTTCGAACCCATTTTTGCACATCTCTAAGCACTTTTAAACCATTTTTGGCCATTTCTAACCCATGCTTGCTCATCTCTAAGCAATTTTGAATGACATTTTTGGCCATTTCTAACCCATTTTTGCCGATCTCTACGAACTTTTAAGCCTTTTTTGGCCTTTTCTATCCCGTCTGCACATCTCTAACAATTTTGAAGCCATTTTTGGCCATTTCTAACTCATGTTTGCTCATCCCTAAGCAATTCTGAATTGCATTTTTCGCTGTTTCTAACCCATTTTTGCAGATCTCTACGAACTTTTATGCCTTTTTTGGCCTTTTCTATCCAGTTTGCACATCTCTAACCATTTTGAAGCCATTTTTGGCCATTTCTAACCCGTTTTTGCAAATCTCTAAGCACTTTAAAGCCATTTTTAGCATTTCTAACCCATGTTTGCAAATCTCTAAGCACTTTCAAGCCATTTTTAGCATTTCTAACCCATGTTTGCACATCTCTAAGCAATTTTGAATGACATTTTTGGCCATTTCTAACCCATTTTTGCCGATCTCTACGAACTTTTAAGCCTTTTTTGGCCTTTTCTATCCCGTCTGCACATCTCTAACAATTTTGAAGCCATTTTTGGCCATTTCTAACTCATGTTTGCTCATCCCTAAGCAATTCTGAATTGCATTTTTCGCTGTTTCTATCCCATTTTTGCAGATCTCTACGAACTTTTATGCCTTTTTTGGCCTTTTCTATCCAGTTTGCACATCTCTAACCATTTTGAAGCCATTTTTGGCCATTTCTAACCCTTTTTTGCCGATCTCTAAGCACTTTCAAGCCATTTTTAGCATTTCTAACCCATGTTTGCAAATCTCTAAGCACTTTCAAGCCATTTTTAGCATTTCTAACCCATGTTTGCACATCTCGAAGCAATTTTGAATGGCATTTTTGGACGTTTCTAACCCTTGTTTGCACATCTCTAAGCAATTTTGAATGGCATTTTTGGCCGTTTCTAACCCATTTTTGCAAATCCCTAAGCACTTTAAAGCCTTTTTTGGCTTTTTCTTTCCAGTTTGCACATCTCTACCCATTTCAAAGCCATTTTTGGCCATTTCTAACCCTTTTTTGCTAATGTCTAAGCACTTTAAAGCCATTTTGGCCATTTCTAACCAATTTTTGCAAATCCCAAAGCACTTTAAAGCCATTTTTGGCATTTGTAACCCATGTTTGCACATCTCTAAGCAATTTTGAATGGCATTTTTGGCCGTTTCTAACCCATTGTTGCAGATCTCTAAGCATTTTTAAGACTTTTTTGTCCTTTTCTATGCAGTTTGTGCATCTCTAACCATTTTGAAGCCATTTTTGGCCATTTCTAACCCTTTTTTGCTAATCTCTAAGCACTTTCAAGCCATTTTTAGCATTTCTAACCCATGTTTGCACATCTCGAAGCAATTTTGAATGGCATTTTTGGACGTTTCTAACCCATGTTTGCACATCTCTAAGCAATTTTGAATGGCATTTTTGGCCGTTTCTAACCCATTTTTGCAAATCCCTAAGCACTTTAAAGCCATTTTCAGCATTTCTAACTCGTTATTGCACATCTCTATGCACTTTTAAGCCATTTTGGCCATTCCTAACCCATTTTTGCAAATCCCTAAGCACTTTAAAGCCATTTTTAGCATTTCTAACCCATGTTTGCACATCTCTAAGCAATTTTGAATGGCATTTTTGGCCGTTTCTAACCATTTTTGCAAATCCCTAAGCACTTTAAAGCCATTTTTGGCATTTCTAACCCGTTTTTGGAAATCTCTAAGCACTTTAAAGCCATGTTTGGCATTTCGAACCCATTTTTGCACATCTCTAAGCACTTTTAAACCATTTTTGGCCATTTCTAACCCATTTTTGCCGATCTCTACGAACTTTTAAGCCTTTTTTGGCCTTTTCTATCCCGTCTGCACATCTCTAACAATTTTGAAGCCATTTTTGGCCATTTCTAACTCATGTTTGCTCATCCCTAAGCAATTCTGAATTGTATTTTTCGCTGTTTCTATCCCATTTTTGCAGATCTCTACGAACTTTTATGCCTTTTTTGGCCTTTTCTATCCAGTTTGCACATCTCTAACCATTTTGAAGCCATTTTTGGCCATTTCTAACCCTTTTTTGCAAATCTCTAAGCACTTTAAAGCCTTTTTTAGCATTTCTAACCCATGTTTGCACATCTCTAAGCAATTTTGAATGGCATTTTTGGACGTTTCTAACCCTTGTTTGCACATCTCTAAGCAATTTTGAATGGCATTTTTGGCCGTTTCTAACCCATTTTTGCAAATCCCTAAGCACTTTAAAGCCTTTTTTGGCTTTTTCTTTCCAGTTTGCACATCTCTACCCATTTCAAAGCCATTTTTGGCCATTTCTAACCCTTTTTTGCTAATGTCTAAGCACTTTAAAGCCATTTTGGCCATTTCTAACCAATTTTTGCAAATCCCAAAGCACTTTAAAGCCATTTTTGGCATTTGTAACCCATGTTTGCACATCTCTAAGCAATTTTGAATGGCATTTTTGGCCGTTTCTAACCCATTGTTGCAGATCTCTAAGCATTTTTAAGACTTTTTTGTCCTTTTCTATGCAGTTTGTGCATCTCTAACCATTTTGAAGCCATTTTTGGCCATTTCTAACCCTTTTTTGCAAATCCCAAAGCACTTTCAAGCCATTTTTAGCATTTCTAACCCATGTTTGCACATCTCTAAGCAATTTTGAATGGCATTTTTGGACGTTTCTAACCCTTGTTTGCACATCTCTAAGCAATTTTGAATGGCATTTTTGGCCGTTTCTAACCCATTTTTGCAAATCCCTAAGCACTTTAAAGCCTTTTTTGGCTTTTTCTTTCCAGTTTGCACATCTCTACCCATTTCAAAGCCATTTTTGGCCATTTCTAACCCTTTTTTGCTAATGTCTAAGCACTTTAAAGCCATTTTGGCCATTTCTAACCAATTTTTGCAAATCCCAAAGCACTTTAAAGCCATTTTTGGCATTTGTAACCCATGTTTGCTGTTGCGGTACGCGGTAATCAGACACTGCACTCATGGAGTTATCGTGAATGTTCCGTTTATTAATCACAAGCTCGCTGCTTATATACGTTATTGATTAGGTGTGGTTATACATGATTGGTTCCTCTCGCTGTCCACGCGCAGAGTTCTTCCCCGGCACAAATAAGGCATTGTGTAAGCTCTATATTTTGCAGCTACACCGTGCACCCCCCCCACCATCCTCCTTCTCATGCACTTATCACTTAGTGGCCTTGGCTGTGATTGGTCATAGTATGTTGCTGTTTGCCGGTGTCCTTCATTTCCTCATTATCTGGCGTGAGAGGTTTGCACCATCTTCTACACAGATGTCTTGTTTCAGCTCGTTGATGGGAGCATGACCTTTTGACCTTTTCCGACAAGCCAATCCTCCACAATTCCCCCTTTTTCTTTATAAAGGAATAAGGACTGAGTCAGGAGTCGTTGTAAACAAGCAGAACAACAATGCAAAGCATAACAAAGTAACAAAACCCCTATAATTATGAGACCTATAACAGCGAAGCAGCTTGTAAAGCAAACGTATATGCAGCTCTATGAAGTGAAACTTCTAAAATCAGCTAAATATTTCTGAAGCGCTATAAGCAGGTTACATAAAAGATAATTTGACAGACTATACAAAAGGTCTTTGTTTCAGCTAACTCTGGCGAAGATGCCTTATAGACTGACAACCACCACAATACAATTCTACTGTAGGGTCACACTGATGACAAAAACTACAGAGTTATCGAAGCACTTGTTGTATCACCTATCTCAGTTGTACCACTATATGCCTGTGGCCATGGACCGGATCTAGGAGGGCGACCATGCTCAATGAAAGCTCTGTGTTGACTAAGGAGTTAAGTTCTTCTATTAGTGGCTGTAGCACTCGGCGCAAGCAACGCTCCTCCTGGGCCTGCGACTCAGGGTCCATACACTAGCGCGGAGACGCCGTCACTGGAGCTTCTGCAACAGCCGGTCTTAGTCACTTGGATGGTACCCACAAGGGTCCTGCAGAAGCACAAACACAGGCGTAACCACGGCCCAGATATATTACTTCTGCCGGTCCCTGCCACAAATCTGTATTAGGATCTCGATAGTACGCCTTAAAAGAAGGCTTTATCTTCTGTTTGTACAAAGTGCTTAATAACCGCTGGAGTTTGTTCATCACCAAAGATGCATAAATAATTTAACGTAATTTCACCCATATAATCAGCATCGATGACACCTGGAACAATGAATAGTCCTTTCAAGGCAGATGATGATCTCCCCAGTAGCAAGGCTAGTCTCATAGATTCTTTTAACAATTCTGGACCTAGCTGGACTTGAGCCTCCTTAGTGGAGAACTGTCCAGTTCCCATCAGGTGTTGTAATTGCACCCCAATCAGGGGATCTCCCTGGCCTCGCTGAACTGCAACTGCCTCTTGACAGGTTTTCTGCCAATACATGTTCCATAACAACAACTGCAAAGGGGTGAGGATCAATTTCACAATACTTTTAATATAACAGCAAATCTATTCCCCAAATATATGACAACATCTGCCTAGTGGGTTCAAACTGAATGCCTGTAGAAATAACAGTTTGCCTTAACTGAGATAGCAATTTCCAATTTAAGGGAGACATTTCAGCATTTACTGCCTGACCTTGAGCGTTAATCTGGTACTTAACAGGAAAGGCGAGAATCTTTTCCTGCAACAATCAAAATCATTGTTTGACAGAGCCTCTCTCTGAATAGATTTCCAATCTATCACCTGGATTCGCATTTGTCTACCTGTGCTCTGCAACTTTACCTTCCTTTCTTCTCCCCCCCCCCTTTCTTTTTTTTTTTTTTTTTTTTTTTTTTTTTTCAAAAGTTGTTCGCCCTGCTTTGCACGGCTACAAACAGCAGCCTGCTTGGCAGCAGCTACAGCTGCCTGCCTGCTTCAGCAGCAACCATAAATACCTGTCAGCAACCACACTTTTGCATTAACCCTTTCTTGCCTGAAATGTTAAACCACTACCTGTTAAAAACTTTTACATGAACACGATAACAAAAAAAAAATACATAGAACACCATCTGCTCTCATCACACACACACACACATACGTATGCATATGGGATCCCACAAGCACATTTCACACAACTACAATGTTTGAAACACAAAATCCAGACAATCATTACTCGCACTACACAGTCCCACGTACAGGACGTGGCACAAGGACTCTGTGAAGACTATCAGGAAACCAGCTCCAACAAGCATCATCGCAGTGTGAGGTGGCAGGCTCAGCACTAGCGAGCGTCCCCGCAGAGGCTCTGCCTCCCCCACATCGCATGAGGCTTGGGCTTTTATACTGATCAAAATGCACACTCATTCTGACACAGGTGGCCAGTCTATGTCAGAAGAAGAGGCCAGCAATATCTGTAAAGGTTTCCAAGCATCAATAGAATCATAGACATATTTGCTAACTTCTAGTACATGAGTATCACAGACAGACTGTATCAAATGAGTTGTATATGGGGCCCCAAGTCCACGGTCTGTCACAGTCCGCCACAGTCCTCCCAGTACCCCTGATAAGGGCATACGAGAGACCTTCCCACCGCGGGTCTTGATCCAGCACATACATCACAGGGAAAGCACACAACACATCTGCATCCCACACCCATCTCGCTTCTTCCTTTACAGCTGTCCATTTATCATGAGGATCTGGGGGATATAAATTAGGCTTCTTTTCCGGCTCCATGTCAAAAGGATCATCCAGGTCAGCATCAGAATTAACAGGCGTCAGAACTTCAGAAGCAGCAACAGCAGCCTGATGAGCACGCACAGGTTCCTTCTTGGGGTCAATAGAGCTCGGGTCAAAAAGACTGTCTTCATCTCTGTCCTCAGTCTCTCTTCCCCACTGTATCAGCTTTGTAAGCAGCTTTTCCGCTACAGCTTCTCCTCTCTTAGAGAGAATAGCATGGAGCAATCGCTCGGCTGCAGCAAACTCTGCCTCCATCGGCATTGTCCCTTTTGACCCGGGCATGGTCCCTCGCGAGGTCCTACAGCAATCCGTATCCGCAAAGATCAGCCTTACCTCCCGGAGGAGTTTCGCGGCTCCGCTCTTCAACACCGTTGTGTCTCTAGGGCGAGTCTTCAGGTCCCTGTTCGGGCGCCAGATGTTGCGGTACGCGGGAATCAGACACTGCACTCATGGAGTTATCGTGAATGTTCCGTTTATTAATCACAAGCTCGCTGCTTATATACGTTATTGATTAGGTGTGGTTATACATGATTGGTTCCTCTCGCTGTCCACGCGCAGAGTTCTTCCCCGGCACAAATAAGGCATTGTGTAAGCTCTATATTTTGCAGCTACACCGTGCACCCCCCCCACCATCCTCCTTCTCATGCACTTATCACTTAGTGGCCTTGGCTGTGATTGGTCATAGTATGTTGCTGTTTGCCGGTGTCCTTCATTTCCTCATTATCTGGCGTGAGAGGTTTGCACCATCTTCTACACAGATGTCTTGTTTCAGCTCGTTGATGGGAGCATGACCTTTTGACCTTTTCCGACAAGCCAATCCTCCACAGTTTGCACATATCTAAGCAATTTTGAATGGCATTTTGGCCGTTTCTATCCCATTTTTGCAGATCTCTAAGCATTTTTAAGACTTTTTTGTCCTTTTCTATGCAGTTTGTGCATCTCTAACCATTTTGAAGCCATTTTTGGCCATTTCTAACCCTTTTTTGCAAATCCCAAAGCACTTTAAAGCCATTTTTAGCATTTCTAACCCATGATTGCACATCTCGAAGCAATTTTGAATGGCATTTTTGGACGTTTCTAACCCATGTTTGCACATCTCTAAGCAATTTTGAATGGCATTTTTGGCCGTTTCTAACCCATTTTTGCAAATCCCTAAGCACTTTAAAGCCATTTTCAGCATTTCTAACTCGTTATTGCACATCTCTATGCACTTTTAAGCCATTTTGGCCATTCCTAACCCATTTTTGCACATCTCTAAGCACTTTTAAACCATTTTTGGTCCATTTCTAACCCATGTTTGCACATCTCTAACCATTTTGAAGCCATTTTTGGCCATTTCTAACCCTTTTTTGCAAATCTCTAAGCACTTTCAAGCCATTTTTAGCATTTCTAACCCATGTTTGCACATCTCTAAGCAATTTTGAATGGCATTTTTGGACGTTTCTAACCCATGTTTGCACATCTCTAAGCAATTTTGAATGGCATTTTTGGCCATTTCTAACCCTTGTTTGCACATCTCTAAGCAATTTTGAATGGCATTTTTGGCCGTTTCTAACCCATTGTTGCAGATCTCTAAGCATTTTTAAGACTTTTTTGTCCTTTTCTATGCAGTTTGTGCATCTCTAACCATTTTGAAGCCATTTTTGGCCATTTCTAACCCTTTTTTGCTAATGTCTAAGCACTTTCAAGCCATTTTTAGCATTTCTAACCCATGATTGCACATCTCGAAGCAATTTTGAATGGCATTTTTGGACGTTTCTAACCCTTGTTTGCACATCTCTAAGCAATTTTGAATGGCATTTTTGGCCGTTTCTAACCATTTTTGCAAATCCCTAAGCACTTTAAAGCCATTTTTGGCATTTCTGACCCGTTTTTGGAAATCTCTAAGCACTTTAAAGCCATGTTTGGCATTTCGAACCCATTTTTGCACATCTCTAAGCACTTTTAAACCATTTTTGGCCATTTCTAACCCATGCTTGCTCATCTCTAAGCAATTTTGAATGACATTTTTGGCCATTTCTAACCCATTTTTGCCGATCTCTAAGAACTTTTAAGCCTTTTTTGGCCTTTTCTATCCCATCTGCACATCTCTAACAATTTTGAAGCCATTTTTGGCCATTTCTAACTCATGTTTGCTCATCCCTAAGCAATTCTGAATTGCATTTTTCGCTGTTTCTAACCCATTTTTGCAGATCTCTACGAACTTTTATGCCTTTTTTGGCCTTTTCTATCCAGTTTGCACACCTCTAACCACTTTGAAGCCATTTTTGGCCATTTCTAACCCTTTTTTGCAAATCTCTAAGCACTTTAAAGCCATTTTTAGCATTTCTAACCCATTTTTGCAAATCTCTAAGCACTTTCAAGCCATTTTTAGCATTTCTAACCCATGTTTGCACATCTCTAAGCAATTTTGAATGGCATTTTTGGACGTTTCTAACCCTTGTTTGCACATCTCTAAGCAATTTTGAATGGCATTTTTGGCCGTTTCTAACCCATTTTTGCAAATCCCTAAGCACTTTAAAGCCTTTTTTGGCTTTTTCTTTCCAGTTTGCACATCTCTACCCATTTCAAAGCCATTTTTGGCCATTTCTAACCCTTTTTTGCTAATGTCTAAGCACTTTAAAGCCATTTTGGCAATTTCTAACCAATTTTTCAAATCTCAAAGCACTTTAAAGCCATTTTTGGCATTTGTAACCCATGTTTGCACATCTCTAAGCAATTTTGAATGGCATTTTTGGCCGTTTCTAACCCATTGTTGCAGATCTCTAAGCATTTTTAAGACTTTTTTGTCCTTTTCTATGCAGTTTGTGCATCTCTAACCATTTTGAAGCCATTTTTGGCCATTTCTAACCCTTTTTTGCTAATGTCTAAGCACTTTCAAGCCATTTTTAGCATTTCTAACCCATGTTTGCACATCTCGAAGCAATTTTGAATGGCATTTTTGGACGTTTCTAACCCTTGTTTGCACATCTCTAAGCAATTTTGAATGGCATTTTTGGCCGTTTCTAACCCATTTTTGCAAATCCCTAAGCACTTTAAAGCCTTTTTTGGCTTTTTCTTTCCCGTTTGCACATCTCTACCCATTTCAAAGCCATTTTTGGCCATTTCTAACCCTTTTTTGCTAATGTCTAAGCACTTTAAAGCCATTTTGGCAATTTCTAACCAATTTTTGCAAATCTCAAAGCACTTTAAAGCCATTTTTGGCATTTGTAACCCATGTTTGCACATCTCTAAGCAATTTTGAATGGCATTTTTGGCCGTTTCTAACCCATTGTTGCAGATCTCTAAGCATTTTTAAGACTTTTTTGTCCTTTTCTATGCAGTTTGTGCATCTCTAACCATTTTGAAGCCATTTTTGGCCATTTCTAACCCTTTTTTGCTAATCTCTAAGCACTTTCAAGCCATTTTTAGCATTTCTAACCCATGTTTGCACATCTCGAAGCAATTTTGAATGGCATTTTTGGACGTTTCCAACCCATGTTTGCACATCTCTGAGCAATTTTGAATGGCATTTTTGGCCGTTTCTAACCCATTTTTGCAAATCCCTAAGCACTTTAAAGCCATTTTCAGCATTTCTAACTCGTTATTGCACATCTCTATGCACTTTTAAGCCATTTTGGCCATTCCTAACCCATTTTTGCACATCTCTAAGCACTTTTAAACCATTTTTTGTCCATTTCTAACCCATGTTTGCACATCTCTAAGCAATTTTGAATGGCATTTTTGGCCGTTTCTAACCATTTTTGCAAATCCCTAAGCACTTTAAAGCCATTTTTGGCATTTCTAACCCATTTTTGGAAATCTCTAAGCACTTTAAAGCCATGTTTGGCATTTCGAACCCATTTTTGCACATCTCTAAGCACTTTTA
Organism: Lathamus discolor; assembly: GCF_037157495.1. Lineage (NCBI taxonomy): Eukaryota > Metazoa > Chordata > Aves > Psittaciformes > Psittacidae > Lathamus > Lathamus discolor. The sequence goes on along the minus strand of NW_027069102.1, from coordinate 52,988 downwards.
AACCATTTTTGGCCATTTCTAACCCATGCTTGCTCATCTCTAAGCAATTTTGAATGACATTTTTGGCCATTTCTAACCCATTTTTGCCGATCTCTACGAACTTTTAAGCCTTTTTTGGCCTTTTCTATCCCGTCTGCACATCTCTAACAATTTTGAAGCCATTTTTGGCCATTTCTAACTCATGTTTGCTCATCCCTATGCAATTCTGAATTGCATTTTTCGCTGTTTCTATCCCATTTTTGCAGATCTCTACGAACTTTTATGCCTTTTTTGGCCTTTTCTATCCAGTTTGCACATCTCTAACCATTTTGAAGCCATTTTTGGCCATTTCTAACCCTTTTTTTCAAATCTCTAAGCACTTTAAAGCCATTTTTAGCATTTCTAACCCATTTTTGCAAATCTCTAAGCACTTTCAAGCCATTTTTAGCATTTCTAACCCATGTTTGCACATCTCTAAGCAATTTTGAATGGCATTTTTGGACGTTTCTAACCCTTGTTTGCACATCTCTAAGCAATTTTGAATGGCATTTTTGGCCGTTTCTAACCCATTTTTGCAAATCCCTAAGCACTTTAAAGCCTTTTTTGGCTTTTTCTTTCCAGTTTGCACATCTCTACCCATTTCAAAGCCATTTTTGGCCGTTTCTAACCCTTTTTTGCTAATGTCTAAGCACTTTAAAGCCATTTTGGCCATTTCTAACCAATTTTTGCAAATCCCAAAGCACTTTAAAGCCATTTTTGGCATTTGTAACCCATGTTTGCACATCTCTAAGCAATTTTGAATGGCATTTTTGGCCGTTTCTAACCCATTGTTGCAGATCTCTAAGCATTTTTAAGACTTTTTTGTCCTTTTCTATGCAGTTTGTGCATCTCTAACCATTTTGAAGCCATTTTTGGCCATTTCTAACCCTTTTTTGCAAATCTCTAAGCACTTTCAAGCCATTTTTAGCATTTCTAACCCATGTTTGCACATATCTAAGCAATTTTGAATGGCATTTTTGGGCGTTTCTAACCCATGTTTGCACATCTCTAAGCAATTTTGAATGGCATTTTTGGCCGTTTCTAACCCATTTTTGCAAATCCCTAAGCACTTTAAAGCCATTTTCAGCATTTCTAACTCGTTATTGCACATCTCTATGCACTTTTAAGCCATTTTGGCCATTCCTAACCCATTTTTGCAAATCCCTAAGCACTTTAAAGCCATTTTTAGCATTTCTAACCCATGTTTGCACATCTCTAAGCAATTTTGAATGGCATTTTTGGCCGTTTCTAACCATTTTTGCAAATCCCTAAGCACTTTAAAGCCATTTTTGGCATTTCTAACCCGTTTTTGGAAATCTCTAAGCACTTTAAAGCCATGTTTGGCATTTCGAACCCATTTTTGCACATCTCTAAGCACTTTTAAACCATTTTTGGCCATTTCTAACCCATTTTTGCCGATCTCTACGAACTTTTAAGCCTTTTTTGGCCTTTTCTATCCCGTCTGCACATCTCTAACAATTTTGAAGCCATTTTTGGCCATTTCTAACTCATGTTTGCTCATCCCTATGCAATTCTGAATTGCATTTTTCGCTGTTTCTATCCCATTTTTGCAGATCTCTACGAACTTTTATGCCTTTTTTGGCCTTTTCTATCCAGTTTGCACATCTCTAACCATTTTGAAGCCATTTTTGGCCATTTCTAACCCATTTTTGCAAATCTCTAAGCACTTTAAAGCCATTTTTAGCATTTCTAACCCATTTTTGCAAATCTCTAAGCACTTTCAAGCCATTTTTAGCATTTCTAACCCATGTTTGCACATCTCTAAGCAATTTTGAATGGCATTTTTGGACGTTTCTAACCCTTGTTTGCACATCTCTAAGCAATTTTGAATGGCATTTTTGGCTGTTTCTAACCCATTTTTGCAAATCCCTAAGCACTTTAAAGCCTTTTTTGGCTTTTTCTTTCCAGTTTGCACATCTCTACCCATTTCAAAGCCATTTTTGGCCATTTCTAACCCTTTTTTGCTAATGTCTAAGCACTTTAAAGCCATTTTGGCCATTTCTAACCAATTTTTGCAAATCCCAAAGCACTTTAAAGCCATTTTTGGCATTTGTAACCCATGTTTGCACATCTCTAAGCAATTTTGAATGGCATTTTTGGCCGTTTCTAACCCATTGTTGCAGATCTCTAAGCATTTTTAAGACTTTTTTGTCCTTTTCTATGCAGTTTGTGCATCTCTAACCATTTTGAAGCCATTTTTGGCCATTTCTAACCCTTTTTTGCACATCTCTAAGCACTTTTAAACCATTTTTTGTCCATTTCTAACCCATGTTTGCACATCTCTAAGCAATTTTGAATGGCATTTTTGGCCGTTTCTAACCATTTTTGCAAATCCCTAAGCACTTTAAAGCCATTTTTGGCATTTCTAACCCGTTTTTGGAAATCTCTAAGCACTTTAAAGCCATGTTTGGCATTTCGAACCCATTTTTGCACATCTCTAAGCACTTTTAAACCATTTTTGGCCATTTCTAACCCATGCTTGCTCATCTCTAAGCAATTTTGAATGACATTTTTGGCCATTTCTAACCCATTTTTGCCGATCTCTACGAACTTTTAAGCCTTTTTTGGCCTTTTCTATCCCGTCTGCACATCTCTAACAATTTTGAAGCCATTTTTGGCCATTTCTAACTCATGTTTGCTCATCCCTAAGCAATTCTGAATTGCATTTTTCGCTGTTTCTAACCCATTTTTGCAGATCTCTACGAACTTTTATGCCTTTTTTGGCCTTTTCTATCCAGTTTGCACATCTCTAACCATTTTGAAGCCATTTTTGGCCATTTCTAACCCTTTTTTGCAAATCTCTAAGCACTTTAAAGCCATTTTTAGCATTTCTAACCCATTTTTGCAAATCTCTAAGCACTTTCAAGCCATTTTTAGCATTTCTAACCCATGTTTGCACATCTCTAAGCAATTTTGAATGGCATTTTTGGACGTTTCTAACCCTTGTTTGCACATCTCTAAGCAATTTTGAATGGCATTTTTGGCCGTTTCTAACCCATTTTTGCAAATCCCTAAGCACTTTAAAGCCATTTTCAGCATTTCTAACTCGTTATTGCACATCTCTATGCACTTTTAAGCCATTTTGGCCATTCCTAACCCATTTTTGCACATCTCTAAGCACTTTTAAACCATTTTTTGTCCATTTCTAACCCATGTTTGCACATCTCTAAGCAATTTTGAATGGCATTTTTGGCCGTTTCTAACCCATTGTTGCAGATCTCTAAGCATTTTTAAGACTTTTTTGGCCTTTTCTATCCAGTTTGCACATCTCTAACCATTTTGAAGACATTTTTGGCCATTTCTAACCCGTTTTTGGAAATCTCTAAGCACTTTAAAGCCATTTTTAGCATTTCTAACCCATGTTTGCACATCTCTAAGCAATTTTGAATTACATTTTTGGACGTTTCTAACCCATGTTTGCACATCTCTAAGCAATTTTGAATGGCATTTTTGGCCATTTCTAACCCTTGTTTGCACATCTCTAAGCAATTTTGAATGGCATTTTTGGCCGTTTCTAACCCATTGTTGCAGATCTCTAAGCATTTTTAAGACTTTTTTGTCCTTTTCTATGCAGTTTGTGCATCTCTAACCATTTTGAAGCCATTTTTGGCCATTTCTAACCCTTTTTTGCAAATCTCTAAGCACTTTAAAGCCATTTTTAGCATTTCTAACCCATTTTTGCAAATCTCTAAGCACTTTCAAGCCATTTTTAGCATTTCTAACCCATGTTTGCACATCTCTAAGCAATTTTGAATGGCATTTTTGGACGTTTCTAACCCTTGTTTGCACATCTCTAAGCAATTTTGAATGGCATTTTTGGCCGTTTCTAACCCATTTTTGCAAATCCCTAAGCACTTTAAAGCCTTTTTTGGCTTTTTCTTTCCAGTTTGCACATCTCTACCCATTTCAAAGCCATTTTTGGCCATTTCTAACCCTTTTTTGCTAATGTCTAAGCACTTTAAAGCCATTTTGGCAATTTCTAACCAATTTTTGCAAATCCCAAAGCACTTTAAAGCCATTTTTGGCATTTGTAACCCATGTTTGCACATCTCTAAGCAATTTTGAATGGCATTTTTGGCCGTTTCTAACCCATTGTTGCAGATCTCTAAGCATTTTTAAGACTTTTTTGTCCTTTTCTATGCAGTTTGTGCATCTCTAACCATTTTGAAGCCATTTTTGGCCATTTCTAACCCTTTTTTGCTAATGTCTAAGCACTTTCAAGCCATTTTTAGCATTTCTAACCCATGATTGCACATCTCGAAGCAATTTTGAATGGCATTTTTGGACGTTTCTAACCCTTGTTTGCACATCTCTAAGCAATTTTAAATGGCATTTTTGGCCGTTTCTAACCATTTTTGCAAATCCCTAAGCACTTTAAAGCCATTTTTGGCATTTCTGACCCGTTTTTGGAAATCTCTAAGCACTTTAAAGCCATGTTTGGCATTTCGAACCCATTTTTGCACATCTCTAAGCACTTTTAAACCATTTTTGGCCATTTCTAACCCATGCTTGCTCATCTCTAAGCAATTTTGAATGACATTTTTGGCCATTTCTAACCCATTTTTGCCGATCTCTAAGAACTTTTAAGCCTTTTTTGGCCTTTTCTATCCCATCTGCACATCTCTAACAATTTTGAAGCCATTTTTGGCCATTTCTAACTCATGTTTGCTCATCCCTAAGCAATTCTGAATTGCATTTTTCGCTGTTTCTAGCCCATTTTTGCAGATCTCTACGAACTTTTATGCCTTTTTTGGCCTTTTCTATCCAGTTTGCACACCTCTAACCATTTTGAAGCCATTTTTGGCCATTTCTAACCCTTTTTTGCAAATCTCTAAGCACTTTAAAGCCATTTTTAGCATTTCTAACCCATTTTTGCAAATCTCTTAGCACTTTCAAGCCATTTTTAGCATTTCTAACCCATGTTTGCACATCTCTAAGCAATTTTGAATGGCATTTTTGGACGTTTCTAACCCTTGTTTGCACATCTCTAAGCAATTTTGAATGGCATTTTTGGACGTTTCTAACCCATGTTTGCTCATCCCTAAGCAATTCTGAATTGCATTTTTCGCTGTTTCTAACCCATTTTTGCAGATCTCTACGAACTTTTATGCCTTTTTTGGCCTTTTCTATCCAGTTTGCACACCTCTAACCATTTTGAAGCCATTTTTGGCCATTTCTAACCCTTTTTTGCAAATCTCTAAGCACTTTCAAGCCATTTTTAGCATTTCTAACCCATGTTTGCACATCTCTAAGCAATTTTGAATGGCATTTTTGGACGTTTCTAACCCTTGTTTGCACATCTCTAAGCAATTTTGAATGGCATTTTTGGCCGTTTCTAACGCATTGTTGCAGATCTCTAAGCATTTTTAAGACTTTTTTGTCCTTTTCTATGCAGTTTGTGCATCTCTAACCATTTTGAAGCCATTTTTGGCCATTTCTAACCCTTTTTTGCTAATGTCTAAGCACTTTCAAGCCATTTTTAGCATTTCTAACCCATGTTTGCACATCTCGAAGCAATTTTGAATGGCATTTTTGGACGTTTCTAACCCTTGTTTGCACATCTCTAAGCAATTTTGAATGGCATTTTTGGCCGTTTCTAACCCATTTTTGCAAATCCCTAAGCACTTTAAAGCCTTTTTTGGCTTTTTCTTTCCAGTTTGCACATCTCTACCCATTTCAAAGCCATTTTTGGCCATTTCTAACCCTTTTTTGCTAATGTCTAAGCACTTTAAAGCCATTTTGGCAATTTCTAACCAATTTTTGCAAATCTCAAAGCACTTTAAAGCCATTTTTGGCATTTGTAACCCATGTTTGCACATCTCTAAGTAATTTTGAATGGCATTTTTGGCCGTTTCTAACCCATTGTTGCAGATCTCTAAGCATTTTTAAGACTTTTTTGTCCTTTTCTATGCAGTTTGTGCATCTCTAACCATTTTGAAGCCATTTTTGGCCATTTCTAACCCTTTTTTGCTAATCTCTAAGCACTTTCAAGCCATTTTTAGCATTTCTAACCCATGATTGCACATCTCGAAGCAATTTTGAATGGCATTTTTGGACGTTTCCAACCCATGTTTGCACATCTCTGAGCAATTTTGAATGGCATTTTTGGCCGTTTCTAACCCATTTTTGCAAATCCCTAAGCACTTTAAAGCCATTTTCAGCATTTCTAACTCGTTATTGCACATCTCTATGCACTTTTAAGCCATTTTGGCCATTCCTAACCCATTTTTGCACATCTCTAAGCACTTTTAAACCATTTTTTGTCCATTTCTAACCCATGTTTGCACATCTCTAAGCAATTTTGAATGGCATTTTTGGCCGTTTCTAACCATTTTTGCAAATCCCTAAGCACTTTAAAGCCATTTTTGGCATTTCTAACCCGTTTTTGGAAATCTCTAAGCACTTTAAAGCCATGTTTGGCATTTCGAACCCATTTTTGCACATCTCTAAGCACTTTTAAACCATTTTTGGCCATTTCTAACCCATGCTTGCTCATCTCTAAGCAATTTTGAATGACATTTTTGGCCATTTCTAACCCATTTTTGCCGATCTCTAAGAACTTTTAAGCCTTTTTTGGCCTTTTCTATCCCGTCTGCACATCTCTAACAATTTTGAAGCCATTTTTGGCCATTTCTAACTCATGTCTGCTCATCCCTATGCAATTCTGAATTGCATTTTTCGCTGTTTCTATCCCATTTTTGCAGATCTCTACGAACTTTTATGCCTTTTTTGGCCTTTTCTATCCAGTTTGCACATCTCTAACCATTTTGAAGCCATTTTTGGCCATTTCTAACCCTTTTTTTCAAATCTCTAAGCACTTTAAAGCCATTTTTAGCATTTCTAACCCATTTTTGCAAATCTCTAAGCACTTTCAAGCCATTTTTAGCATTTCTAACCCATGTTTGCACATCTCTAAGCAATTTTGAATGGCATTTTTGGACGTTTCTAACCCTTGTTTGCACATCTCTAAGCAATTTTGAATGGCATTTTTGGCCGTTTCTAACCCATTTTTGCAAATCCCTAAGCACTTTAAAGCCTTTTTTGGCTTTTTCTTTCCAGTTTGCACATCTCTACCCATTTCAAAGCCATTTTTGGCCATTTCTAACCCTTTTTTGCTAATGTCTAAGCACTTTAAAGCCATTTTGGCCATTTCTAACCAATTTTTGCAAATCCCAAAGCACTTTAAAGCCATTTTTGGCATTTGTAACCCATGTTTGCACATCTCTAAGCAATTTTGAATGGCATTTTTGGCCGTTTCTATCCCATTTTTGCAGATCTCTAAGCATTTTTAAGACTTTTTTGTCCTTTTCTATGCAGTTTGTGCATCTCTAACCATTTTGAAGCCATTTTTGGCCATTTCTAACCCTTTTTTGCTAATCTCTAAGCACTTTCAAGCCATTTTTAGCATTTCTAACCCATGTTTGCACATCTCGAAGCAATTTTGAATGGCATTTTTGGACGTTTCTAACCCATGTTTGCACATCTCTAAGCAATTTTGAATGGCATTTTTGGCCGTTTCTAACCCATTTTTGCAAATCCCTAAGCTCTTTAAAGCCATTTTCAGCATTTCTAACTCGTTATTGCACATCTCTATGCACTTTTAAGCCATTTTGGCCATTCCTAACCCATTTTTGCACATCTCTAAGCACTTTTAAACCATTTTTGGTCCATTTCTAACCCATGTTTGCACATCTCTAAGCAATTTTGAATGGCATTTTTGGCCGTTTCTAACCATTTTTGCAAATCCCTAAGCACTTTAAAGCCATTTTTGGCATTTCTAACCCGTTTTTGGAAATCTCTAAGCACTTTAAAGCCATGTTTGGCATTTCGAACCCATTTTTGCACATCTCTAAGCACTTTTAAACCATTTTTGGCCATTTCTAACCCATGCTTGCTCATCTCTAAGCAATTTTGAATGACATTTTTGGCCATTTCTAACCCATTTTTGCCGATCTCTACGAACTTTTAAGCCTTTTTTGGCCTTTTCTATCCCGTCTGCACATCTCTAACAATTTTGAAGCCATTTTTGGCCATTTCTAACTCATGTTTGCTCATCCCTAAGCAATTCTGAATTGCATTTTTCGCTGTTTCTAACCCATTTTTGCAGATCTCTACGAACTTTTATGCCTTTTTTGGCCTTTTCTATCCAGTTTGCACATCTCTAACCATTTTGAAGCCATTTTTGGCCATTTCTAACCCTTTTTTGCAAATCTCTAAGCACTTTAAAGCCATTTTTAGCATTTCTAACCCATTTTTGCAAATCTCTTAGCACTTTCAAGCCATTTTTAGCATTTCTAACCCATGTTTGCACATCTCTAAGCAATTTTGAATGGCATTTTTGGACGTTTCTAACCCTTGTTTGCACATCTCTAAGCAATTTTGAATGGCATTTTTGGCCGTTTCTAACCCATGTTTGCTCATCCCTAAGCAATTCTGAATTGCATTTTTCGCTGTTTCTAACCCATTTTTGCAGATCTCTACGAACTTTTATGCCTTTTTTGGCCTTTTCTATCCAGTTTGCACACCTCTAACCATTTTGAAGCCATTTTTGGCCATTTCTAACCCTTTTTTGCAAATCTCTAAGCACTTTCAAGCCATTTTTAGCATTTCTAACCCATGTTTGCACATCTCTAAGCAATTTTGAATGGCATTTTTGGACGTTTCTAACCCTTGTTTGCACATCTCTAAGCAATTTTGAATGGCATTTTTGGCCGTTTCTAACGCATTGTTGCAGATCTCTAAGCATTTTTAAGACTTTTTTGTCCTTTTCTATGCAGTTTGTGCATCTCTAACCATTTTGAAGCCATTTTTGGCCATTTCTAACCCTTTTTTGCTAATGTCTAAGCACTTTCAAGCCATTTTTAGCATTTCTAACCCATGTTTGCACATCTCGAAGCAATTTTGAATGGCATTTTTGGACGTTTCTAACCCTTGTTTGCACATCTCTAAGCAATTTTGAATGGCATTTTTGGCCGTTTCTAACCCATTTTTGCAAATCCCTAAGCACTTTAAAGCCTTTTTTGGCTTTTTCTTTCCAGTTTGCACATCTCTACCCATTTCAAAGCCATTTTTGGCCATTTCTAACCCTTTTTTGCTAATGTCTAAGCACTTTAAAGCCATTTTGGCAATTTCTAACCAATTTTTGCAAATCTCAAAGCACTTTAAAGCCATTTTTGGCATTTGTAACCCATGTTTGCACATCTCTAAGTAATTTTGAATGGCATTTTTGGCCGTTTCTAACCCATTGTTGCAGATCTCTAAGCATTTTTAAGACTTTTTTGTCCTTTTCTATGCAGTTTGTGCATCTCTAACCATTTTGAAGCCATTTTTGGCCATTTCTAACCCTTTTTTGCTAATGTCTAAGCACTTTCAAGCCATTTTTAGCATTTCTAACCCATGTTTGCACATCTCGAAGCAATTTTGAATGGCATTTTTGGACGTTTCCAACCCATGTTTGCACATCTCTGAGCAATTTTGAATGGCATTTTTGGCCGTTTCTAACCCATTTTTGCAAATCCCTAAGCACTTTAAAGCCATTTTCAGCATTTCTAACTCGTTATTGCACATCTCTATGCACTTTTAAGCCATTTTGGCCATTCCTAACCCATTTTTGCACATCTCTAAGCACTTTTAAACCATTTTTTGTGCATTTCTAACCCATGTTTGCACATCTCTAAGCAATTTTGAATGGCATTTTTGGCCGTTTCTAACCATTTTTGCAAATCCCTAAGCACTTTAAAGCCATTTTTGGCATTTCTAACCCGTTTTTGGAAATCTCTAAGCACTTTAAAGCCATGTTTGGCATTTCGAACCCATTTTTGCACATCTCTAAGCACTTTTAAACCATTTTTGGCCATTTCTAACCCATGCTTGCTCATCTCTAAGCAATTTTGAATGACATTTTTGGCCATTTCTAACCCATTTTTGCCGATCTCTACGAACTTTTAAGCCTTTTTTGGCCTTTTCTATCCCGTCTGCACATCTCTAACAATTTTGAAGCCATTTTTGGCCATTTCTAACTCATGTTTGCTCATCCCTATGCAATTCTGAATTGCATTTTTCGCTGTTTCTAGCCCATTTTTGCAGATCTCTACGAACTTTTATGCCTTTTTTGGCCTTTTCTATCCAGTTTGCACATCTCTAACCATTTTGAAGCCATTTTTGGCCATTTCTAACCCTTTTTTTCAAATCTCTAAGCACTTTAAAGCCATTTTTAGCATTTCTAACCCATTTTTGCAAATCTCTAAGCACTTTCAAGCCATTTTTAGCATTTCTAACCCATGTTTGCACATCTCTAAGCAATTTTGAATGGCATTTTTGGACGTTTCTAACCCTTGTTTGCACATCTCTAAGCAATTTTGAATGGCATTTTTGGCCGTTTCTAACCCATTTTTGCAAATCCCTAAGCACTTTAAAGCCTTTTTTGGCTTTTTCTTTCCAGTTTGCACATCTCTACCCATTTCAAAGCCATTTTTGGCCATTTCTAACCCTTTTTTGCTAATGTCTAAGCACTTTAAAGCCATTTTGGCCATTTCTAACCAATTTTTGCAAATCCCAAAGCACTTTAAAGCCATTTTTGGCATTTGTAACCCATGTTTGCACATCTCTAAGCAATTTTGAATGGCATTTTTGGCCGTTTCTATCCCATTTTTGCAGATCTCTAAGCATTTTTAAGACTTTTTTGTCCTTTTCTATGCAGTTTGTGCATCTCTAACCATTTTGAAGCCATTTTTGGCCATTTCTAACCCTTTTTTGCTAATCTCTAAGCACTTTCAAGCCATTTTTAGCATTTCTAACCCATGTTTGCACATCTCGAAGCAATTTTGAATGGCATTTTTGGACGTTTCTAACCCATGTTTGCACATCTCTAAGCAATTTTGAATGGCATTTTTGGCCGTTTCTAACCCATTTTTGCAAATCCCTAAGCTCTTTAAAGCCATTTTCAGCATTTCTAACTCGTTATTGCACATCTCTATGCACTTTTAAGCCATTTTGGCCATTCCTAACCCATTTTTGCACATCTCTAAGCACTTTTAAACCATTTTTGGTCCATTTCTAACCCATGTTTGCACATCTCTAAGCAATTTTGAATGGCATTTTTGGCCGTTTCTAACCATTTTTGCAAATCCCTAAGCACTTTAAAGCCATTTTTGGCATTTCTAACCCGTTTTTGGAAATCTCTAAGCACTTTAAAGCCATGTTTGGCATTTCGAACCCATTTTTGCACATCTCTAAGCACTTTTAAACCATTTTTGGCCATTTCTAACCCATGCTTGCTCATCTCTAAGCAATTTTGAATGACATTTTTGGCCATTTCTAACCCATTTTTGCCGATCTCTACGAACTTTTAAGCCTTTTTTGGCCTTTTCTATCCCGTCTGCACATCTCTAACAATTTTGAAGCCATTTTTGGCCATTTCTAACTCATGTTTGCTCATCCCTAAGCAATTCTGAATTGCATTTTTCGCTGTTTCTAACCCATTTTTGCAGATCTCTACGAACTTTTATGCCTTTTTTGGCCTTTTCTATCCAGTTTGCACATCTCTAACCATTTTGAAGCCATTTTTGGCCATTTCTAACCCTTTTTTGCAAATCTCTAAGCACTTTAAAGCCATTTTTAGCATTTCTAACCCATTTTTGCAAATCTCTTAGCACTTTCAAGCCATTTTTAGCATTTCTAACCCATGTTTGCACATCTCTAAGCAATTTTGAATGGCATTTTTGGACGTTTCTAACCCTTGTTTGCACATCTCTAAGCAATTTTGAATGGCATTTTTGGCCGTTTCTAACCCATGTTTGCTCATCCCTAAGCAATTCTGAATTGCATTTTTCGCTGTTTCTAACCCATTTTTGCAGATCTCTACGAACTTTTATGCCTTTTTTGGCCTTTTCTATCCAGTTTGCACACCTCTAACCATTTTGAAGCCATTTTTGGCCATTTCTAACCCTTTTTTGCAAATCTCTAAGCACTTTCAAGCCATTTTTAGCATTTCTAACCCATGTTTGCACATCTCTAAGCAATTTTGAATGGCATTTTTGGACGTTTCTAACCCTTGTTTGCACATCTCTAAGCAATTTTGAATGGCATTTTTGGCCGTTTCTAACGCATTGTTGCAGATCTCTAAGCATTTTTAAGACTTTTTTGTCCTTTTCTATGCAGTTTGTGCATCTCTAACCATTTTGAAGCCATTTTTGGCCATTTCTAACCCTTTTTTGCTAATGTCTAAGCACTTTCAAGCCATTTTTAGCATTTCTAACCCATGTTTGCACATCTCGAAGCAATTTTGAATGGCATTTTTGGACGTTTCTAACCCTTGTTTGCACATCTCTAAGCAATTTTGAATGGCATTTTTGGCCGTTTCTAACCCATTTTTGCAAATCCCTAAGCACTTTAAAGCCTTTTTTGGCTTTTTCTTTCCAGTTTGCACATCTCTACCCATTTCAAAGCCATTTTTGGCCATTTCTAACCCTTTTTTGCTAATGTCTAAGCACTTTAAAGCCATTTTGGCAATTTCTAACCAATTTTTGCAAATCTCAAAGCACTTTAAAGCCATTTTTGGCATTTGTAACCCATGTTTGCACATCTCTAAGTAATTTTGAATGGCATTTTTGGCCGTTTCTAACCCATTGTTGCAGATCTCTAAGCATTTTTAAGACTTTTTTGTCCTTTTCTATGCAGTTTGTGCATCTCTAACCATTTTGAAGCCATTTTTGGCCATTTCTAACCCTTTTTTGCTAATGTCTAAGCACTTTCAAGCCATTTTTAGCATTTCTAACCCATGTTTGCACATCTCGAAGCAATTTTGAATGGCATTTTTGGACGTTTCCAACCCATGTTTGCACATCTCTGAGCAATTTTGAATGGCATTTTTGGCCGTTTCTAACCCATTTTTGCAAATCCCTAAGCACTTTAAAGCCATTTTCAGCATTTCTAACTCGTTATTGCACATCTCTATGCACTTTTAAGCCATTTTGGCCATTCCTAACCCATTTTTGCACATCTCTAAGCACTTTTAAACCATTTTTTGTGCATTTCTAACCCATGTTTGCACATCTCTAAGCAATTTTGAATGGCATTTTTGGCCGTTTCTAACCATTTTTGCAAATCCCTAAGCACTTTAAAGCCATTTTTGGCATTTCTAACCCGTTTTTGGAAATCTCTAAGCACTTTAAAGCCATGTTTGGCATTTCGAACCCATTTTTGCACATCTCTAAGCACTTTTAAACCATTTTTGGCCATTTCTAACCCATGCTTGCTCATCTCTAAGCAATTTTGAATGACATTTTTGGCCATTTCTAACCCATTTTTGCCGATCTCTACGAACTTTTAAGCCTTTTTTGGCCTTTTCTATCCCGTCTGCACATCTCTAACAATTTTGAAGCCATTTTTGGCCATTTCTAACTCATGTTTGCTCATCCCTATGCAATTCTGAATTGCATTTTTCGCTGTTTCTATCCCATTTTTGCAGATCTCTACGAACTTTTATGCCTTTTTTGGCCTTTTCTATCCAGTTTGCACATCTCTAACCATTTTGAAGCCATTTTTGGCCATTTCTAACCCTTTTTTTCAAATCTCTAAGCACTTTAAAGCCATTTTTAGCATTTCTAACCCATTTTTGCAAATCTCTAAGCACTTTCAAGCCATTTTTAGCATTTCTAACCCATGTTTGCACATCTCTAAGCAATTTTGAATGGCATTTTTGGACGTTTCTAACCCTTGTTTGCACATCTCTAAGCAATTTTGAATGGCATTTTTGGCCGTTTCTAACCCATTTTTGCAAATCCCTAAGCACTTTAAAGCCTTTTTTGGCTTTTTCTTTCCAGTTTGCACATCTCTACCCATTTCAAAGCCATTTTTGGCCATTTCTAACCCTTTTTTGCTAATGTCTAAGCACTTTAAAGCCATTTTGGCCATTTCTAACCAATTTTTGCAAATCCCAAAGCACTTTAAAGCCATTTTTGGCATTTGTAACCCATGTTTGCACATCTCTAAGCAATTTTGAATGGCATTTTTGGCCGTTTCTATCCCATTTTTGCAGATCTCTAAGCATTTTTAAGACTTTTTTGTCCTTTTCTATGCAGTTTGTGCATCTCTAACCATTTCAAAGCCATTTTTGGCCATTTCTAACCCTTTTTTGCTAATGTCTAAGCACTTTCAAGCCATTTTTAGCATTTCTAACCCATGTTTGCACATCTCGAAGCAATTTTGAATGGCATTTTTGGACGTTTCTAACCCATGTTTGCACATCTCTAAGCAATTTTGAATGGCATTTTTGGCCGTTTCTAACCCATTTTTGCAAATCCCTAAGCACTTTAAAGCCATTTTCAGCATTTCTAACTCGTTATTGCACATCTCTATGCACTTTTAAGCCATTTTGGCCATTCCTAACCCATTTTTGCACATCTCTAAGCACTTTTAAACCATTTTTGGTCCATTTCTAACCCATGTTTGCACATCTCTAAGCAATTTTGAATGGCATTTTTGGCCGTTTCTAACCATTTTTGCAAATCCCTAAGCACTTTAAAGCCATTTTTGGCATTTCTAACCCGTTTTTGGAAATCTCTAAGCACTTTAAAGCCATGTTTGGCATTTCGAACCCATTTTTGCACATCTCTAAGCACTTTTAAACCATTTTTGGCCATTTCTAACCCATGCTTGCTCATCTCTAAGCAATTTTGAATGACATTTTTGGCCATTTCTAACCCATTTTTGCCGATCTCTACGAACTTTTAAGCCTTTTTTGGCCTTTTCTATCCCATCTGCACATCTCTAACAATTTTGAAGCCATTTTTGGCCATTTCTAACTCATGTTTGCTCATCCCTAAGCAATTCTGAATTGCATTTTTCGCTGTTTCTATCCCATTTTTGCAGATCTCTACGAACTTTTATGCCTTTTTTGGCCTTTTCTATCCAGTTTGCACATCTCTAACCATTTTGAAGCCATTTTTGGCCATTTCTAACCCTTTTTTGCAAATCTCTAAGCACTTTAAAGCCATTTTTAGCATTTCTAACCCATTTTTGCAAATCTCTAAGCACTTTCAAGCCATTTTTAGCATTTCTAACCCATGTTTGCACATCTCTAAGCAATTTTGAATGGCATTTTTGGACGTTTCTAACCCTTGTTTGCACATCTCTAAGCAATTTTGAATGGCATTTTTGGCCGTTTCTAACCCATTTTTGCAAATCCCTAAGCACTTTAAAGCCTTTTTTGGCTTTTTCTTTCCAGTTTGCACATCTCTACCCATTTCAAAGCCATTTTTGGCCATTTCTAACCCTTTTTTGCTAATGTCTAAGCACTTTAAAGCCATTTTGGCCATTTCTAACCAATTTTTGCAAATCCCAAAGCACTTTAAAGCCATTTTTGGCATTTGTAACCCATGTTTGCACATCTCTAAGCAATTTTGAATGGCATTTTTGGCCGTTTCTATCCCATTTTTGCAGATCTCTAAGCATTTTTAAGACTTTTTTGTCCTTTTCTATGCAGTTTGTGCATCTCTAACCATTTCAAAGCCATTTTTGGCCATTTCTAACCCTTTTTTGCTAATGTCTAAGCACTTTCAAGCCATTTTTAGCATTTCTAACCCATGTTTGCACATCTCGAAGCAATTTTGAATGGCATTTTTGGACGTTTCTAACCCATGTTTGCACATCTCTAAGCAATTTTGAATGGCATTTTTGGCCGTTTCTAACCCATTTTTGCAAATCCCTAAGCACTTTAAAGCCATTTTCAGCATTTCTAACTCGTTATTGCACATCTCTATGCACTTTTAAGCCATTTTGGCCATTCCTAACCCATTTTTGCACATCTCTAAGCACTTTTAAACCATTTTTGGTCCATTTCTAACCCATGTTTGCACATCTCTAAGCAATTTTGAATGGCATTTTTGGCCGTTTCTAACCATTTTTGCAAATCCCTAAGCACTTTAAAGCCATTTTTGGCATTTCTAACCCGTTTTTGGAAATCTCTAAGCACTTTAAAGCCATGTTTGGCATTTCGAACCCATTTTTGCACATCTCTAAGCACTTTTAAACCATTTTTGGCCATTTCTAACCCATGCTTGCTCATCTCTAAGCAATTTTGAATGACATTTTTGGCCATTTCTAACCCATTTTTGCCGATCTCTACGAACTTTTAAGCCTTTTTTGGCCTTTTCTATCCCGTCTGCACATCTCTAACAATTTTGAAGCCATTTTTGGCCATTTCTAACTCATGTTTGCTCATCCCTAAGCAATTCTGAATTGCATTTTTCGCTGTTTCTATCCCATTTTTGCAGATCTCTACGAACTTTTATGCCTTTTTTGGCCTTTTCTATCCAGTTTGCACATCTCTAACCATTTTGAAGCCATTTTTGGCCATTTCTAACCCTTTTTTGCAAATCTCTAAGCACTTTAAAGCCATTTTTAGCATTTCTAACCCATGTTTGCAAATCTCTAAGCACTTTCAAGCCATTTTTAGCATTTCTAACCCATGTTTGCACATCTCGAAGCAATTTTGAATGGCATTTTTGGACGTTTCTAACCCTTGTTTGCACATCTCTAAGCAATTTTGAATGGCATTTTTGGCCGTTTCTAACCCATTTTTGCAAATCCCTAAGCACTTTAAAGCCTTTTTTGGCTTTTTCTTTCCAGTTTGCACATCTCTACCCATTTCAAAGCCATTTTTGGCCATTTCTAACCCTTTTTTGCTAATGTCTAAGCACTTTAAAGCCATTTTGGCCATTTCTAACCAATTTTTGCAAATCCCAAAGCACTTTAAAGCCATTTTTGGCATTTGTAACCCATGTTTGCACATCTCTAAGCAATTTTGAATGGCATTTTTGGCCGTTTCTAACCCATTGTTGCAGATCTCTAAGCATTTTTAAGACTTTTTTGTCCTTTTCTATGCAGTTTGTGCATCTCTAACCATTTTGAAGCCATTTTTGGCCATTTCTAACCCTTTTTTGCTAATCTCTAAGCACTTTCAAGCCATTTTTAGCATTTCTAACCCATGTTTGCACATCTCGAAGCAATTTTGAATGGCATTTTTGGCCGTTTCTAACCCATTTTTGCAAATCCCTAAGCACTTTAAAGCCATTTTCAGCATTTCTAACTCGTTATTGCACATCTCTATGCACTTTTAAGCCATTTTGGCCATTCCTAACCCATTTTTGCAAATCCCTAAGCACTTTAAAGCCATTTTTAGCATTTCTAACCCATGTTTGCACATCTCTAAGCAATTTTGAATGGCATTTTTGGCCGTTTCTAACCATTTTTGCAAATCCCTAAGCACTTTAAAGCCATTTTTGGCATTTCTAACCCGTTTTTGGAAATCTCTAAGCACTTTAAAGCCATGTTTGGCATTTCGAACCCATTTTTGCACATCTCTAAGCACTTTTAAACCATTTTTGGCCATTTCTAACCCATTTTTGCCGATCTCTACGAACTTTTAAGCCTTTTTTGGCCTTTTCTATCCCGTCTGCACATCTCTAACAATTTTGAAGCCATTTTTGGCCATTTCTAACTCATGTTTGCTCATCCCTAAGCAATTCTGAATTGCATTTTTCGCTGTTTCTATCCCATTTTTGCAGATCTCTACGAACTTCTATGCCTTTTTTGGCCTTTTCTATCCAGTTTGCACATCTCTAACCATTTTGAAGCCATTTTTGGCCATTTCTAACCCTTTTTTGCAAATCTCTAAGCACTTTAAAGCCATTTTTAGCATTTCTAACCCATTTTTGCAAATCTCTAAGCACTTTCAAGCCATTTTTAGCATTTCTAACCCATGTTTGCACATCTCGAAGCAATTTTGAATGGCATTTTTGGACGTTTCTAACCCTTGTTTGCACATCTCTAAGCAATTTTGAATGGCATTTTTGGCCGTTTCTAACCCATTTTTGCAAATCCCTAAGCACTTTAAAGCCTTTTTTGGCTTTTTCTTTCCAGTTTGCACATCTCTACCCATTTCAAAGCCATTTTTGGCCATTTCTAACCCTTTTTTGCTAATGTCTAAGCACTTTAAAGCCATTTTGGCCATTTCTAACCAATTTTTGCAAATCCCAAAGCACTTTAAAGCCATTTTTGGCATTTGTAACCCATGTTTGCACATCTCTAAGCAATTTTGAATGGCATTTTTGGCCGTTTCTAACCCATTGTTGCAGATCTCTAAGCATTTTTAAGACTTTTTTGTCCTTTTCTATGCAGTTTGTGCATCTCTAACCATTTTGAAGCCATTTTTGGCCATTTCTAACCCTTTTTTGCTAATCTCTAAGCACTTTCAAGCCATTTTTAGCATTTCTAACCCATGTTTGCACATCTCGAAGCAATTTTGAATGGCATTTTTGGCCGTTTCTTACCCATTTTTGCAAATCCCTAAGCACTTTAAAGCCATTTTCAGCATTTCTAACTCGTTATTGCACATCTCTATGCACTTTTAAGCCATTTTGGCCATTCCTAACCCATTTTTGCAAATCCCTAAGCACTTTAAAGCCATTTTTAGCATTTCTAACCCATGTTTGCACATCTCTAAGCAATTTTGAATGGCATTTTTGGCCGTTTCTAACCATTTTTGCAAATCCCTAAGCACTTTAAAGCCATTTTTGGCATTTCTAACCCGTTTTTGGAAATCTCTAAGCACTTTAAAGCCATGTTTGGCATTTCGAACCCATTTTTGCACATCTCTAAGCACTTTTAAACCATTTTTGGCCATTTCTAACCCATTTTTGCCGATCTCTACGAACTTTTAAGCCTTTTTTGGCCTTTTCTATCCCGTCTGCACATCTCTAACAATTTTGAAGCCATTTTTGGCCATTTCTAACTCATGTTTGCTCATCCCTAAGCAATTCTGAATTGCATTTTTCGCTGTTTCTATCCCATTTTTGCAGATCTCTACGAACTTCTATGCCTTTTTTGGCCTTTTCTATCCAGTTTGCACATCTCTAACCATTTTGAAGCCATTTTTGGCCATTTCTAACCCTTTTTTGCAAATCTCTAAGCACTTTAAAGCCATTTTTAGCATTTCTAACCCATTTTTGCAAATCTCTAAGCACTTTCAAGCCATTTTTAGCATTTCTAACCCATGTTTGCACATCTCTAAGCAATTTTGAATGGCATTTTTGGACGTTTCTAACCCTTGTTTGCACATCTCTAAGCAATTTTGAATGGCATTTTTGGCCGTTTCTAACCCATTTTTGCAAATCCCTAAGCACTTTAATGCCATTTTCAGCATTTCTAACTCGTTATTGCACATCTCTATGCACTTTTAAGCCATTTTGGCCATTCCTAACCCATATTTGCACATCTCTAAGCACTTTTAAACCATTTTTTGTCCATTTCTAACCCATGTTTGCACATCTCTAAGCAATTTTGTATGGCATTTTTGGCCGTTTCTAACCCATTGTTGCAGATCTCTAAGCATTTTTAAGACTTTTTTGGCCTTTTCTATCCAGTTTGCACATCTCTAACCATTTTGAAGCCATTTTTGGCCATTTCTAACCCGTTTTTGGAAATCTCTAAGCACTTTAAAGCCATTTTTAGCATTTCTAACCCATGTTTGCACATCTCTAAGCAATTTTGAATGACTTTTTTGGACGTTTCTAACCCATGTTTGCACATCTCTAAGCAATTTTGAATGGCATTTTTGGCCATTTCTAACCCTTGTTTGCACATCTCTAAGCAATTTTGAATGGCATTTTTGGCCGTTTCTAACCCATTGTTGCAGATCTCTAAGCATTTTTAAGACTTTTTTGTCCTTTTCTATGCAGTTTGTGCATCTCTAACCATTTTGAAGCCATTTTTGGCCATTTCTAACCCTTTTTTGCAAATCTCTAAGCACTTTAAAGCCATTTTTAGCATTTCTAAACCATTTTTGCAAATCTCTAAGCACTTTCAAGCCATTTTTAGCATTTCTAACCCATGTTTGCACATCTCTAAGCAATTTTGAATGGCATTTTTGGACGTTTCTAACCCTTGTTTGCACATCTCTAAGCAATTTTGAATGGCATTTTTGGCCGTTTCTAACCCATTTTTGCAAATCCCTAAGCACTTTAAAGCCTTTTTTGGCTTTTTCTTTCCAGTTTGCACATCTCTACCCATTTCAAAGCCATTTTTGGCCATTTCTAACCCTTTTTTGCTAATGTCTAAGCACTTTAAAGCCATTTTGGCAATTTCTAACCAATTTTTGCAAATCCCAAAGCACTTTAAAGCCATTTTTGGCATTTGTAACCCATGTTTGCACATCTCTAAGCAATTTTGAATGGCATTTTTGGCCGTTTCTAACCCATTGTTGCAGATCTCTAAGCATTTTTAAGACTTTTTTGTCCTTTTCTATGCAGTTTGTGCATCTCTAACCATTTTGAAGCCATTTTTGGCCATTTCTAACCCTTTTTTGCTAATCTCTAAGCACTTTCAAGCCATTTTTAGCATTTCTAACCCATGATTGCACATCTCGAAGCAATTTTGAATGGCATTTTTGGACGTTTCTAACCCTTGTTTGCACATCTCTAAGCAATTTTGAATGGCATTTTTGGCCGTTTCTAACCATTTTTGCAAATCCCTAAGCACTTTAAAGCCATTTTTGGCATTTCTGACCCGTTTTTGGAAATCTCTAAGCACTTTAAAGCCATGTTTGGCATTTCGAACCCATTTTTGCACATCTCTAAGCACTTTTAAATCATTTTTGGCCATTTCTAACCCATGCTTGCTCATCTCTAAGCAATTTTGAATGACATTTTTGGCCATTTCTAACCCATTTTTGCCGATCTCTAAGAACTTTTAAGCCTTTTTTGGCCTTTTCTATCCCATCTGCACATCTCTAACAATTTTGAAGCCATTTTTGGCCATTTCTAACTCATGTTTGCTCATCCCTAAGCAATTCTGAATTGCATTTTTCGCTGTTTCTAGCCCATTTTTGCAGATCTCTACGAACTTTTATGCCTTTTTTGGCCTTTTCTATCCAGTTTGCACACCTCTAACCATTTTGAAGCCATTTTTGGCCATTTCTAACCCTTTTTTGCAAATCTCTAAGCACTTTAAAGCCATTTTTAGCATTTCTAACCCATTTTTGCATATCTCTAAGCACTTTCAAGCCATTTTTAGCATTTCTAACCCATGTTTGCACATCTCTAAGCAATTTTGAATGGCATTTTTGGACGTTTCTAACCCTTGTTTGCACATCTCTAAGCAATTTTGAATGGCATTTTTGGCCGTTTCTAACCCATTGTTGCAGATCTCTAAGCATTTTTAAGACTTTTTTGTCCTTTTCTATGCAGTTTGTGCATCTCTAACCATTTTGAAGCCATTTTTGGCCATTTCTAACCCTTTTTTGCAAATCTCTAAGCACTTTAAAGCCATTTTTAGCATTTCTAACCCATGTTTGCACATCTCTAAGCAATTTTGAATGGCATTTTTGGACGTTTCTAACCCTTGTTTGCACATCTCTAAGCAATTTTGAATGGCATTTTTGGCCGTTTCTAACCCATTTTTGCAAATCCCTAAGCACTTTAAAGCCTTTTTTGGCTTTTTCTTTCCAGTTTGCACATCTCTACCCATTTCAAAGCCATTTTTGGCCATTTCTAACCCTTTTTTTGCTAATGTCTAAGCACTTTAAAGCCATTTTGGCAATTTCTAACCAATTTTTGCAAATCTCAAAGCACTTTAAAGCCATTTTTGGCATTTGTAACCCATGTTTGCACATCTCTAAGCAATTTTGAATGGCATTTTTGGCCGTTTCTAACCCATTGTTGCAGATCTCTAAGCATTTTTAAGACTTTTTTGTCCTTTTCTATGCAGTTTGTGCATCTCTAACCATTTTGAAGCCATTTTTGGCCATTTCTAACCCTTTTTTGCTAATGTCTAAGCACTTTCAAGCCATTTTTAGCATTTCTAACCCATGTTTGCACATCTCGAAGCAATTTTGAATGGCATTTTTGGACGTTTCCAACCCATGTTTGCACATCTCTGAGCAATTTTGAATGGCATTTTTGGCCGTTTCTAACCCATTTTTGCAAATCCCTAAGCACTTTAAAGCCATTTTCAGCATTTCTAACTCGTTATTGCACATCTCTATGCACTTTTAAGCCATTTTGGCCATTCCTAACCCATTTTTGCACATCTCTAAGCACTTTTAAACCATTTTTTGTCCATTTCTAACCCATGTTTGCACATCTCTAAGCAATTTTGAATGGCATTTTTGGCCGTTTCTAACCATTTTTGCAAATCCCTAAGCACTTTAAAGCCATTTTTGGCATTTCTAACCCGTTTTTGGAAATCTCTAAGCACTTTAAAGCCATGTTTGGCATTTCGAACCCATTTTTGCACATCTCTAAGCACTTTTAAACCATTTTTGGCCATTTCTAACCCATGCTTGCTCATCTCTAAGCAATTTTGAATGACATTTTTGGCCATTTCTAACCCATTTTTGCCGATCTCTACGAACTTTTAAGCCTTTTTTGGCCTTTTCTATCCCGTCTGCACATCTCTAACAATTTTGAAGCCATTTTTGGCCATTTCTAACTCATGTTTGCTCATCCCTAAGCAATTCTGAATTGCATTTTTCGCTGTTTCTAACCCATTTTTGCAGATCTCTACGAACTTTTATGCCTTTTTTGGCCTTTTCTATCCAGTTTGCACATCTCTAACCATTTTGAAGCCATTTTTGGCCATTTCTAACCCTTTTTTGCAAATCTCTAAGCACTTTAAAGCCATTTTTAGCATTTCTAACCCATTTTTGCAAATCTCTAAGCACTTTCAAGCCATTTTTAGCATTTCTAACCCATGTTTGCACATCTCTAAGCAATTTTGAATGGCATTTTTGGACGTTTCTAACCCTTGTTTGCACATCTCTAAGCAATTTTGAATGGCATTTTTGGCCGTTTCTAACCCATTTTTGCAAATCCCTAAGCACTTTAAAGCCTTTTTTGGCTTTTTCTTTCCAGTTTGCACATCTCTACCCATTTCAAAGCCATTTTTGGCCATTTCTAACCCTTTTTTGCTAATGTCTAAGCACTTTAAAGCCATTTTGGCCATTTCTAACCAATTTTTGCAAATCCCAAAGCACTTTAAAGCCATTTTTGGCATTTGTAACCCATGTTTGCACATCTCTAAGCAATTTTGAATGGCATTTTTGGCCGTTTCTATCCCATTTTTGCAGATCTCTAAGCATTTTTAAGACTTTTTTGTCCTTTTCTATGCAGTTTGTGCATCTCTAACCATTTTGAAGCCATTTTTGGCCATTTCTAACCCTTTTTTGCTAATGTCTAAGCACTTTCAAGCCATTTTTAGCATTTCTAACCCATGTTTGCACATCTCGAAGCAATTTTGAATGGCATTTTTGGACGTTTCTAACCCATGTTTGCACATCTCTAAGCAATTTTGAATGGCATTTTTGGCCGTTTCTAACCCATTTTTGCAAATCCCTAAGCACTTTAAAGCCTTTTTTGGCTTTTTCTTTCCAGTTTGCACATCTCTACCCATTTCAAAGCCATTTTTGGCCATTTCTAACCCTTTTTTGCTAATGTCTAAGCACTTTAAAGCCGTTTTGGCAATTTCTAACCAATTTTTGCAAATCCCAAAGCACTTTAAAGCCATTTTTGGCATTTGTAACCCATGTTTGCACATCTCTAAGCAATTTTGAATGGCATTTTTGGCCGTTTCTAACCCATTGTTGCAGATCTCTAAGCATTTTTAAGACTTTTTTGTCCTTTTCTATGCAGTTTGTGCATCTCTAACCATTTTGAAGCCATTTTTGGCCATTTCTAACCCTTTTTTGCACATCTCTAAGCACTTTTAAACCATTTTTTGTCCATTTCTAACCCATGTTTGCACATCTCTAAGCAATTTTGAATGGCATTTTTGGCCGTTTCTAACCATTTTTGCAAATCCCTAAGCACTTTAAAGCCATTTTTGGCATTTCTAACCCATTTTTGGAAATCTCTAAGCACTTTAAAGCCATGTTTGGCATTTCGAACCCATTTTTGCACATCTCTAAGCACTTTTAAACCATTTTTGGCCATTTCTAACCCATTTTTGCCGATCTCTACGAACTTTTAAGCCTTTTTTGGCCTTTTCTATCCCGTCTGCACATCTCTAACAATTTTGAAGCCATTTTTGGCCATTTCTAACTCATGTTTGCTCATCCCTAAGCAATTCTGAATTGCATTTTTCGCTGTTTCTATCCCATTTTTGCAGATCTCTACGAACTTCTATGCCTTTTTTGGCCTTTTCTATCCAGTTTGCACATCTCTAACCATTTTGAAGCCATTTTTGGCCATTTCTAACCCTTTTTTGCAAATCTCTAAGCACTTTAAAGCCATTTTTAGCATTTCTAACCCATTTTTGCAAATCTCTAAGCACTTTCAAGCCATTTTTAGCATTTCTAACCCATGTTTGCACATCTCTAAGCAATTTTGAATGGCATTTTTGGCCGTTTCTAACCCATTTTTGCAAATCCCTAAGCACTTTAATGCCATTTTCAGCATTTCTAACTCGTTATTGCACATCTCTATGCACTTTTAAGCCATTTTGGCCATTCCTAACCCATATTTGCACATCTCTAAGCACTTTTAAACCATTTTTTGTCCATTTCTAACCCATGTTTGCACATCTCTAAGCAATTTTGTATGGCATTTTTGGCCGTTTCTAACCCATTGTTGCAGATCTCTAAGCATTTTTAAGACTTTTTTGGCCTTTTCTATCCAGTTTGCACATCTCTAACCATTTTGAAGCCATTTTTGGCCATTTCTAACCCGTTTTTGGAAATCTCTAAGCACTTTAAAGCCATTTTTAGCATTTCTAACCCATGTTTGCACATCTCTAAGCAATTTTGAATGACATTTTTGGACGTTTCTAACCCATGTTTGCACATCTCTAAGCAATTTTGAATGGCATTTTTGGCCATTTCTAACCCTTGTTTGCACATCTCTAAGCAATTTTGAATGGCATTTTTGGCCGTTTCTAACCCATTGTTGCAGATCTCTAAGCATTTTTAAGACTTTTTTGTCCTTTTCTATGCAGTTTGTGCATCTCTAACCATTTTGAAGCCATTTTTGGCCATTTCTAACCCTTTTTTGCAAATCTCTAAGCACTTTAAAGCCATTTTTAGCATTTCTAACCCATTTTTGCAAATCTCTAAGCACTTTCAAGCCATTTTTAGCATTTCTAACCCATGTTTGCACATCTCTAAGCAATTTTGAATGGCATTTTTGGACGTTTCTAACCCTTGTTTGCACATCTCTAAGCAATTTTGAATGGCATTTTTGGCCGTTTCTAACCCATTTTTGCAAATCCCTAAGCACTTTAAAGCCTTTTTTGGCTTTTTCTTTCCAGCTTGCACATCTCTACCCATTTCAAAGCCATTTTTGGCCATTTCTAACCCTTTTTTGCTAATGTCTAAGCACTTTAAAGCCATTTTGGCCATTTCTAACCAATTTTTGCAAATCCCAAAGCACTTTAAAGCCATTTTTGGCATTTGTAACCCATGTTTGCACATCTCTAAGCAATTTTGAATGGCATTTTTGGCCGTTTCTAACCCATTGTTGCAGATCTCTAAGCATTTTTAAGACTTTTTTGTCCTTTTCTATGCAGTTTGTGCATCTCTAACCATTTTGAAGCCATTTTTGGCCATTTCTAACCCTTTTTTGCTAATCTCTAAGCACTTTCAAGCCATTTTTAGCATTTCTAACCCATGATTGCACATCTCGAAGCAATTTTGAATGGCATTTTTGGACGTTTCTAACCCTTGTTTGCACATCTCTAAGCAATTTTGAATGGCATTTTTGGCCGTTTCTAACCATTTTTGCAAATCCCTAAGCACTTTAAAGCCATTTTTGGCATTTCTGACCCGTTTTTGGAAATCTCTAAGCACTTTAAAGCCATGTTTGGCATTTCGAACCCATTTTTGCACATCTCTAAGCACTTTTAAATCATTTTTGGCCATTTCTAACCCATGCTTGCTCATCTCTAAGCAATTTTGAATGACATTTTTGGCCATTTCTAACCCATTTTTGCCGATCTCTAAGAACTTTTAAGCCTTTTTTGGCCTTTTCTATCCCATCTGCACATCTCTAACAATTTTGAAGCCATTTTTGGCCATTTCTAACTCATGTTTGCTCATCCCTAAGCAATTCTGAATTGCATTTTTCGCTGTTTCTAGCCCATTTTTGCAGATCTCTACGAACTTTTATGCCTTTTTTGGCCTTTTCTATCCAGTTTGCACACCTCTAACCATTTTGAAGCCATTTTTGGCCATTTCTAACCCTTTTTTGCAAATCTCTAAGCACTTTAAAGCCATTTTTAGCATTTCTAACCCATTTTTGCAAATCTCTAAGCACTTTCAAGCCATTTTTAGCATTTCTAACCCATGTTTGCACATCTCTAAGCAATTTTGAATGGCATTTTTGGACGTTTCTAACCCTTGTTTGCACATCTCTAAGCAATTTTGAATGGCATTTTTGGCCGTTTCTAACCCATTGTTGCAGATCTCTAAGCATTTTTAAGACTTTTTTGTCCTTTTCTATGCAGTTTGTGCATCTCTAACCATTTTGAAGCCATTTTTGGCCATTTCTAACCCTTTTTTGCTAATGTCTAAGCACTTTCAAGCCATTTTTAGCATTTCTAACCCATGTTTGCACATCTCTAAGCAATTTTGAATGGCATTTTTGGACGTTTCTAACCCTTGTTTGCACATCTCTAAGCAATTTTGAATGGCATTTTTGGCCGTTTCTAACCCATTTTTGCAAATCCCTAAGCACTTTAAAGCCTTTTTTGGCTTTTTCTTTCCAGTTTGCACATCTCTACCCATTTCAAAGCCATTTTTGGCCATTTCTAACCCTTTTTTGCTAATGTCTAAGCACTTTAAAGCCATTTTGGCCATTTCTAACCAATTTTTGCAAATCTCAAAGCACTTTAAAGCCATTTTTGGCATTTGTAACCCATGTTTGCACATCTCTAAGCAATTTTGAATGGCATTTTTGGCCGTTTCTAACCCATTGTTGCAGATCTCTAAGCATTTTTAAGACTTTTTTGTCCTTTTCTATGCAGTTTGTGCATCTCTAACCATTTTGAAGCCATTTTTGGCCATTTCTAACCCTTTTTTGCTAATGTCTAAGCACTTTCAAGCCATTTTTAGCATTTCTAACCCATGTTTGCACATCTCGAAGCAATTTTGAATGGCATTTTTGGACGTTTCCAACCCATGTTTGCACATCTCTGAGCAATTTTGAATGGCATTTTTGGCCGTTTCTAACCCATTTTTGCAAATCCCTAAGCACTTTAAAGCCATTTTCAGCATTTCTAACTCGTTATTGCACATCTCTATGCACTTTTAAGCCATTTTGGCCATTCCTAACCCATTTTTGCACATCTCTAAGCACTTTTAAACCATTTTTTGTCCATTTCTAACCCATGTTTGCACATCTCTAAGCAATTTTGAATGGCATTTTTGGCCGTTTCTAACCCATTTTTGCAAATCCCTAAGCACTTTAAAGCCATTTTTGGCATTTCTGACCCGTTTTTGGAAATCTCTAAGCACTTTAAAGCCATGTTTGGCATTTCGAACCCATTTTTGCACATCTCTAAGCACTTTTAAATCATTTTTGGCCATTTCTAACCCATGCTTGCTCATCTCTAAGCAATTTTGAATGACATTTTTGGCCATTTCTAACCCATTTTTGCCGATCTCTAAGAACTTTTAAGCCTTTTTTGGCCTTTTCTATCCCATCTGCACATCTCTAACAATTTTGAAGCCATTTTTGGCCATTTCTAACTCATGTTTGCTCATCCCTAAGCAATTCTGAATTGCATTTTTCGCTGTTTCTAGCCCATTTTTGCAGATCTCTACGAACTTTTATGCCTTTTTTGGCCTTTTCTATCCAGTTTGCACACCTCTAACCATTTTGAAGCCATTTTTGGCCATTTCTAACCCTTTTTTGCAAATCTCTAAGCACTTTAAAGCCATTTTTAGCATTTCTAACCCATTTTTGCAAATCTCTAAGCACTTTCAAGCCATTTTTAGCATTTCTAACCCATGTTTGCACATCTCTAAGCAATTTTGAATGGCATTTTTGGACGTTTCTAACCCTTGTTTGCACATCTCTAAGCAATTTTGAATGGCATTTTTGGCCGTTTCTAACCCATTGTTGCAGATCTCTAAGCATTTTTAAGACTTTTTTGTCCTTTTCTATGCAGTTTGTGCATCTCTAACCATTTTGAAGCCATTTTTGGCCATTTCTAACCCTTTTTTGCTAATGTCTAAGCACTTTCAAGCCATTTTTAGCATTTCTAACCCATGTTTGCACATCTCTAAGCAATTTTGAATGGCATTTTTGGACGTTTCTAACCCTTGTTTGCACATCTCTAAGCAATTTTGAATGGCATTTTTGGCCGTTTCTAACCCATTTTTGCAAATCCCTAAGCACTTTAAAGCCTTTTTTGGCTTTTTCTTTCCAGTTTGCACATCTCTACCCATTTCAAAGCCATTTTTGGCCATTTCTAACCCTTTTTTGCTAATGTCTAAGCACTTTAAAGCCATTTTGGCCATTTCTAACCAATTTTTGCAAATCTCAAAGCACTTTAAAGCCATTTTTGGCATTTGTAACCCATGTTTGCACATCTCTAAGCAATTTTGAATGGCATTTTTGGCCGTTTCTAACCCATTGTTGCAGATCTCTAAGCATTTTTAAGACTTTTTTGTCCTTTTCTATGCAGTTTGTGCATCTCTAACCATTTTGAAGCCATTTTTGGCCATTTCTAACCCTTTTTTGCTAATGTCTAAGCACTTTCAAGCCATTTTTAGCATTTCTAACCCATGTTTGCACATCTCGAAGCAATTTTGAATGGCATTTTTGGACGTTTCCAACCCATGTTTGCACATCTCTGAGCAATTTTGAATGGCATTTTTGGCCGTTTCTAACCCATTTTTGCAAATCCCTAAGCACTTTAAAGCCATTTTCAGCATTTCTAACTCGTTATTGCACATCTCTATGCACTTTTAAGCCATTTTGGCCATTCCTAACCCATTTTTGCACATCTCTAAGCACTTTTAAACCATTTTTTGTCCATTTCTAACCCATGTTTGCACATCTCTAAGCAATTTTGAATGGCATTTTTGGCCGTTTCTAACCATTTTTGCAAATCCCTAAGCACTTTAAAGCCATTTTTGGCATTTCTAACCCGTTTTTGGAAATCTCTAAGCACTTTAAAGCCATGTTTGGCATTTCGAACCCATTTTTGCACATCTCTAAGCACTTTTAAACCATTTTTGGCCATTTCTAACCCATGCTTGCTCATCTCTAAGCAATTTTGAATGACATTTTTGGCCATTTCTAACCCATTTTTGCCGATCTCTACGAACTTTTAAGCCTTTTTTGGCCTTTTCTATCCCGTCTGCACATCTCTAACAATTTTGAAGCCATTTTTGGCCATTTCTAACTCATGTTTGCTCATCCCTATGCAATTCTGAATTGCATTTTTCGCTGTTTCTATCCCATTTTTGCAGATCTCTACGAACTTTTATGCCTTTTTTGGCCTTTTCTATCCAGTTTGCACATCTCTAACCATTTTGAAGCCATTTTTGGCCATTTCTAACCCTTTTTTGCAAATCTCTAAGCACTTTAAAGCCATTTTTAGCATTTCTAACCCATTTTTGCAAATCTCTAAGCACTTTCAAGCCATTTTTAGCATTTCTAACCCATGTTTGCACATCTCTAAGCAATTTTGAATGGCATTTTTGGACGTTTCTAACCCTTGTTTGCACATCTCTAAGCAATTTTGAATGGCATTTTTGGCCGTTTCTAACCCATTTTTGCAAATCCCTAAGCACTTTAAAGCCTTTTTTGGCTTTTTCTTTCCAGTTTGCACATCTCTACCCATTTCAAAGCCATTTTTGGCCATTTCTAACCCTTTTTTGCTAATGTCTAAGCACTTTAAAGCCATTTTGGCCATTTCTAACCAATTTTTGCAAATCCCAAAGCACTTTAAAGCCATTTTTGGCATTTGTAACCCATGTTTGCACATCTCTAAGCAATTTTGAATGGCATTTTTGGCCGTTTCTATCCCATTTTTGCAGATCTCTAAGCATTTTTAAGACTTTTTTGTCCTTTTCTATGCAGTTTGTGCATCTCTAACCATTTTGAAGCCATTTTTGGCCATTTCTAACCCTTTTTTGCTAATCTCTAAGCACTTTCAAGCCATTTTTAGCATTTCTAACCCATGTTTGCACATCTCGAAGCAATTTTGAATGGCATTTTTGGACGTTTCTAACCCTTGTTTGCACATCTCTAAGCAATTTTGAATGGCATTTTTGGCCGTTTCTAACCCATTTTTGCAAATCCCTAAGCACTTTAAAGCCTTTTTTGGCTTTTTCTTTCCAGTTTGCACATCTCTACCCATTTCAAAGCCATTTTTGGCCATTTCTAACCCTTTTTTGCTAAAGTCTAAGCACTTTAAAGCCATTTTGGCCATTTCCAACCAATTTTTGCAAATCCCAAAGCACTTTAAAGCCATTTTTGGCATTTGTAACCCATGTTTGCACATCTCTAAGCAATTTTGAATGGCATTTTTGGCCGTTTCTAACCCATTGTTGCAGATCTCTAAGCATTTTTAAGACTTTTTTGTCCTTTTCTATGCAGTTTGCGCATCTCTAACCATTTTGAAGCCATTTTTGGCCATTTCTAACCCTTTTTTGCACATCTCTAAGCACTTTTAAACCATTTTTTGTCCATTTCTAACCCATGTTTGCACATCTCTAAGCAATTTTGAATGGCATTTTTGGCCGTTTCTAACCATTTTTGCAAATCCCTAAGCACTTTAAAGCCATTTTTGGCATTTCTAACCCGTTTTTGGAAATCTCTAAGCACTTTAAAGCCATGTTTGGCATTTCGAACCCATTTTTGCACATCTCTAAGCACTTTTAAACCATTTTTGGCCATTTCTAACCCATTTTTGCCGATCTCTACGAACTTTTAAGCCTTTTTTGGCCTTTTCTATCCCGTCTGCACATCTCTAACAATTTTGAAGCCATTTTTGGCCATTTCTAACTCATGTTTGCTCATCCCTAAGCAATTCTGAATTGCATTTTTCGCTGTTTCTATCCCATTTTTGCAGATCTCTACGAACTTTTATGCCTTTTTTGGCCTTTTCTATCCAGTTTGCACATCTCTAACCATTTTGAAGCCATTTTTGGCCATTTCTAACCCTTTTTTGCAAATCTCTAAGCACTTTAAAGCCATTTTTAGCATTTCTAACCCATGTTTGCACATCTCTAAGCAATTTTGAATGGCATTTTTGGACGTTTCTAACCCTTGTTTGCACATCTCTAAGCAATTTTGAATGGCATTTTTGGCAGTTTCTAACCCATTTTTGCAAATCCCTAAGCACTTTAAAGCCTTTTTTGGCTTTTTCTTTCCAATTTGCACATCTCTACCCATTTCAAAGCCATTTTTGGCCATTTCTAACCCTTTTTTGCTAATGTCTAAGCACTTTAAAGCCATTTTGGCCATTTCTAACCAATTTTTGCAAATCCCAAAGCACTTTAAAGCCATTTTTGGCATTTGTAACCCATGTTTGCACATCTCTAAGCAATTTTGAATGGCATTTTTGGCCGTTTCTAACCCATTGTTGCAGATCTCTAAGCATTTTTAAGACTTTTTTGTCCTTTTCTATGCAGTTTGTGCATCTCTAACCATTTTGAAGCCATTTTTGGCCATTTCTAACCCTTTTTTGCTAATCTCTAAGCACTTTCAAGCCATTTTTAGCATTTCTAACCCATGTTTGCACATCTCGAAGCAATTTTGAATGGCATTTTTGGACGTTTCTAACCCATGTTTGCACATCTCTAAGCAATTTTGAATGGCATTTTTGGCCGTTTCTAACCCATTTTTGCAAATCACTAAGCACTTTAAAGCCATTTTCAGCATTTCTAACTCGTTATTGCACATCTCTATGCACTTTTAAGCCATTTTGGCCATTCCTAACCCATTTTTGCACATCTCTAAGCACTTTTAAACCGTTTTTTGTCCATTTCTAACCCATGTTTGCACATCTCTAAGCAATTTTGAATGGCATTTTTGGCCGTTTCTAACCATTTTTGCAAATCCCTAAGCACTTTAAAGCCATTTTTGGCATTTCTAACCCGTTTTTGGAAATCTCTAAGCACTTTAAAGCCATGTTTGGCATTTCAAACCCATTTTTGCACATCTCTAAGCACTTTTAAACCATTTTTGGCCATTTCTAACCCATGCTTGCTCATCTCTAAGCAATTTTGAATGACATTTTTGGCCATTTCTAACCCATTTTTGCCGATCTCTACGAACTTTTAAGCCTTTTTTGGCCTTTTCTATCCCGTCTGCACATCTCTAACAATTTTGAAGCCATTTTTGGCCATTTCTAACTCATGTTTGCTCATCCCTAAGCAATTCTGAATTGCATTTTTCGCTGTTTCTATCCCATTTTTGCAGATCTCTACGAACTTTTATGCCTTTTTTGGCCTTTTCTATCCAGTTTGCACATCTCTAACCATTTTGAAGCCATTTTTGGCCATTTCTAACCCTTTTTTGCAAATCTCTAAGCACTTTAAAGCCATTTTTAGCATTTCTAACCCATTTTTGCAAATCTCTAAGCACTTTCAAGCCATTTTTAGCATTTCTAACCCATGTTTGCACATCTCTAAGCAATTTTGAATGGCATTTTTGGACGTTTCTAACCCTTGTTTGCACATCTCTAAGCAATTTTGAATGGCATTTTTGGCCGTTTCTAACCCATTTTTGCAAATCACTAAGCACTTTAAAGCCATTTTCAGCATTTCTAACTCGTTATTGCACATCTCTATGCACTTTTAAGCCATTTTGGCCATTCCTAACCCATTTTTGCACATCTCTAAGCACTTTTAAACCATTTTTTGTCCATTTCTAACCCATGTTTGCACATCTCTAAGCAATTTTGAATGGCATTTTTGGCCGTTTCTAACCATTTTTGCAAATCCCTAAGCACTTTAAAGCCATTTTTGGCATTTCTAACCCGTTTTTGGAAATCTCTAAGCACTTTAAAGCCATGTTTGGCATTTCGAACCCATTTTTGCACATCTCTAAGCACTTTTAAACCATTTTTGGCCATTTCTAACCCATGCTTGCTCATCTCTAAGCAATTTTGAATGACATTTTTGGCCATTTCTAACCCATTTTTGCCGATCTCTACGAACTTTTAAGCCTTTTTTGGCCTTTTCTATCCCGTCTGCACATCTCTAACAATTTTGAAGCCATTTTTGGCCATTTCTAACTCATGTTTGCTCATCCCTAAGCAATTCTGAATTGCATTTTTCGCTGTTTCTATCCCATTTTTGCAGATCTCTACGAACTTTTATGCCTCTTTTGGCCTTTTCTATCCAGTTTGCACATCTCTAACCATTTTGAAGCCATTTTTGGCCATTTCTAACCCTTTTTTGCAAATCTCTAAGCAACTTAAAGCCATTTTTAGCTTTTCTAACCCATGTTTGCAAATCTCTAAGCACTTTCAAGCCATTTTTAGCATTTCTAACCCATGTTTGCACATCTCTAAGCAATTTTGAATGACATTTTTGGCCATTTCTAACCCATTTTTGCCGATCTCTACGAACTTTTAAGCCTTTTTTGGCCTTTTCTATCCCGTCTGCACATCTCTAACAATTATGAAGCCATTTTTGGCCATTGCTAACTCATGTTTGCTCATCCCTAAGCAATTCTGAATTGCATTTTTCGCTGTTTCTAACCCATTTTTGCAGATCTCTACGAACTTTTATGCCTTTTTTGGCCTTTTCTATCCAGTTTGTACACCTCTAACCATTTTGAAGCCATTTTTGGCCATTTCTAACCTTTTTTTGCAAATCTCTAAGCACTTTAAAGCCATTTTTAGCATTTCTAACCCATTTTTGCAAATCTCTAAGCACTTTCAAGCCATTTTTAGCATTTCTAACCCATGTTTGCACATCTCGAAGCAATTTTGAATGGCATTTTTGGACGTTTCTAACCCATGTTTGCACATCTCTAAGCAATTTTGAATGGCATTTTTGGCCGTTTCTAACCCATTTTTGCAAATCCCTAAGCACTTTAAAGCCTTTTTTGGCTTTTTCTTTCCAGTTTGCACATCTCTACCCATTTCAAAGCCATTTTTGGCCATTTCTAACCCTTTTTTGCTAATGTCTAAGCACTTTAAAGCCATTTTGGCCATTTCTAACCAATTTTTGCAAATCCCAAAGCACTTTAAAGCCATTTTTGGCATTTGTAACCCATGTTTGCACATCTCTAAGCAATTTTGAATGGCATTTTTGGCCGTTTCTAACCCATTGTTGCAGATCTCTAAGCATTTTTAAGACTTTTTTGTCTTTTTCTATGCAGTTTGTGCATCTCTAACCATTTTGAAGCCATTTTTGGCCATTTCTAACCCTTTTTTGCTAATCTCTAAGCACTTTCAAGCCATTTTTAGCATTTCTAACCCATGTTTGCACATCTCGAAGCAATTTTGAATGGCATTTTTGGACGTTTCTAACCCATGTTTGCACATCTCTAAGCAATTTTGAATGGCATTTTTGGCCGTTTCTAACCCATTTTTGCAAATCCCTAAGCACTTTAAAGCCATTTTCAGCATTTCTAACTCGTTATTGCACATCTCTATGCACTTTTAAGCCATTTTGGCCATTCCTAACCCATTTTTGCAAATCCCTAAGCACTTTCAAGCCATTTTTAGCATTTCTAACCCATGTTTGCACATCTCTAAGCAATTTTGAATGGCATTTTTGGCCGTTTCTAAGCCATTTTTGCAAATCCCTAAGCACTTTAAAGCCATTTTCAGCATTTCTAACTCGTTATTGCACATCTCTATGCACTTTTAAGCCATTTTGGCCATTCCTAACCCATTTTTGCACATCTCTAAGCACTTTTAAACCATTTTTTGTCCATTTCTAACCCATGTTTGCACATCTCTAAGCAATTTTGAATGGCATTTTTGGCCGTTTCTAACCATTTTTGCAAATCCCTAAGCACTTTAAAGCCATTTTTGGCATTTCTAACCCGTTTTTGGAAATCTCTAAGCACTTTAAAGCCATGTTTGGCATTTCGAACCCATTTTTGCACATCTCTAAGCACTTTTAAACCATTTTTGGCCATTTCTAACCCATGCTTGCTCATCTCTAAGCAATTTTGAATGACATTTTTGGCCATTTCTAACCCATTTTTGCCGATCTCTACGAACTTTTAAGCCTTTTTTGGCCTTTTCTATCCCGTCTGCACATCTCTAACAATTTTGAAGCCATTTTTGGCCATTTCTAACTCATGTTTGCTCATCCCTAAGCAATTCTGAATTGCATTTTTCGCTGTTTCTATCCCATTTTTGCAGATCTCTACGAACTTTTATGCCTTTTTTGGCCTTTTCTATCCAGTTTGCACATCTCTAACCATTTTGAAGCCATTTTTGGCCATTTCTAACCCTTTTTTGCAAATCTCTAAGCAACTTAAAGCCATTTTTAGCTTTTCTAACCCATGTTTGCAAATCTCTAAGCACTTTCAAGCCATTTTTAGCATTTCTAACCCATGTTTGCACATCTCTAAGCAATTTTGAATGACATTTTTGGCCATTTCTAACCCATTTTTGCCGATCTCTACGAACTTTTAAGCCTTTTTTGGCCTTTTCTATCCCGTCTGCACATCTCTAACAATTATGAAGCCATTTTTGGCCATTGCTAACTCATGTTTGCTCATCCCTAAGCAATTCTGAATTGCATTTTTCGCTGTTTCTAACCCATTTTTGCAGATCTCTACGAACTTTTATGCCTTTTTTGGCCTTTTCTATCCAGTTTGTACACCTCTAACCATTTTGAAGCCATTTTTGGCCATTTCTAACCTTTTTTTGCAAATCTCTAAGCACTTTAAAGCCATTTTTAGCATTTCTAACCCATTTTTGCAAATCTCTAAGCACTTTCAAGCCATTTTTAGCATTTCTAACCCATGTTTGCACATCTCGAAGCAATTTTGAATGGCATTTTTGGACGTTTCTAACCCATGTTTGCACATCTCTAAGCAATTTTGAATGGCATTTTTGGCCGTTTCTAACCCATTTTTGCAAATCCCTAAGCACTTTAAAGCCTTTTTTGGCTTTTTCTTTCCAGTTTGCACATCTCTACCCATTTCAAAGCCATTTTTGGCCATTTCTAACCCTTTTTTGCTAATGTCTAAGCACTTTAAAGCCATTTTGGCCATTTCTAACCAATTTTTGCAAATCCCAAAGCACTTTAAAGCCATTTTTGGCATTTGTAACCCATGTTTGCACATCTCTAAGCAATTTTGAATGGCATTTTTGGCCGTTTCTAACCCATTGTTGCAGATCTCTAAGCATTTTTAAGACTTTTTTGTCCTTTTCTATGCAGTTTGTGCATCTCTAACCATTTTGAAGCCATTTTTGGCCATTTCTAACCCTTTTTTGCTAATCTCTAAGCACTTTCAAGCCATTTTTAGCATTTCTAACCCATGTTTGCACATCTCGAAGCAATTTTGAATGGCATTTTTGGACGTTTCTAACCCATGTTTGCACATCTCTAAGCAATTTTGAATGGCATTTTTGGCCGTTTCTAACCCATTTTTGCAAATCCCTAAGCACTTTAAAGCCATTTTCAGCATTTCTAACTCGTTATTGCACATCTCTATGCACTTTTAAGCCATTTTGGCCATTCCTAACCCATTTTTGCAAATCCCTAAGCACTTTAAAGCCATTTTTAGCATTTCTAACCCATATTTGCACATCTCTAAGCAATTTTGAATGGCATTTTTGGCCGTTTCTAACCATTTTTGCAAATCCCTAAGCACTTTAAAGCCATTTTTGGCATTTCTAACCCGTTTTTGGAAATCTCTAAGCACTTTAAAGCCATGTTTGGCATTTCGAACCCATTTTTGCACATCTCTAAGCACTTTTAAACCATTTTTGGCCATTTCTAACCCATGCTTGCTCATCTCTAAGCAATTTTGAATGACATTTTTGGCCATTTCTAACCCATTTTTGCCAATCTCTACGAACTTTTAAGCCTTTTTTGGCCTTTTCTATCCCGTCTGCACATCTCTAACAATTTTGAAGCCATTTTTGGCCATTTCTAACTCATGTTTGCTCATCCCTAAGCAATTCTGAATTGCATTTTTCGCTGTTTCTATCCCATTTTTGCAGATCTCTACGAAC
This sequence comes from Lathamus discolor, assembly GCF_037157495.1. Lineage (NCBI taxonomy): Eukaryota > Metazoa > Chordata > Aves > Psittaciformes > Psittacidae > Lathamus > Lathamus discolor. The sequence goes on along the minus strand of NW_027069102.1, from coordinate 15,788 downwards.
TTTTATGCCTTTTTTGGCCTTTTCTATCCAGTTTGCACATCTCTAACCATTTTGAAGCCATTTTTGGCCATTTCTAACTCTTTTCTGCAAATCTCTAAGCACCTTAAAGCCATTTTTAGCATTTCTAACCCATGTTTGCAAATCTCTAAGCACTTTCAAGCCATTTTTAGCATTTCTAACCCATGTTTGCACATCTCTAAGCAATTTTGAATGACATTTTTGGCCATTTCTAACCCATTTTTGCCGATCTCTACGAACTTTTAAGCCTTTTTTGGCCTTTTATATCCCGTCTGCACATCTCTAACAATTATGAAGCCATTTTTGGCCATTGCTAACTCATGTTTGCTCATCCCTAAGCAATTCTGAATTGCATTTTTCGCTGTTTCTAACCCATTTTTGCAGATCTCTACGAACTTTTATGCCTTTTTTGGCCTTTTCTATCCAGTTTGTACACCTCTAACCATTTTGAAGCCATTTTTGGCCATTTCTAACCTTTTTTTGCAAATCTCTAAGCACTTTAAAGCCATTTTTAGCATTTCTAACCCTTTTTTGCAAATCCCAAAGCACTTTAAAGCCATTTTTAGCATTTCTAACCCATGTTTGCACATCTCGAAGCAATTTTGAATGGCATTTTTGGCCGTTTCTAACCCTTGTTTGCACATCTCTAAGCAATTTTGAATGGCATTTTTGGCCGTTTCTAACCCATTTTTGCAAATCCCTAAGCACTTTAAAGCCTTTTTTGGCTTTTTCTTTCCAGTTTGCACATCTCTACCCATTTCAAAGCCATTTTTGGCCATTTCTAACCCTTTTTTTGCTAATGTCTAAGCACTTTAAAGCCATTTTGGCAATTTCTAACCAATTTTTGCAAATCTCAAAGCACTTTAAAGCCATTTTTGGCATTTGTAACCCATGTTTGCACATCTCTAAGCAATTTTGAATGGCATTTTTGGCCGTTTCTAACCCATTGTTGCAGATCTCTAAGCATTTTTAAGACTTTTTTGTCCTTTTCTATGCAGTTTGTGCATCTCTAACCATTTTGAAGCCATTTTTGGCCATTTCTAACCCTTTTTTGCTAATGTCTAAGCACTTTCAAGCCATTTTTAGCATTTCTAACCCATGTTTGCACATCTCGAAGCAATTTTGAATGGCATTTTTGGACGTTTCCAACCCATGTTTGCACATCTCTGAGCAATTTTGAATGGCATTTTTGGCCGTTTCTAACCCATTTTTGCAAATCCCTAAGCACTTTAAAGCCATTTTCAGCATTTCTAACTCGTTATTGCACATCTCTATGCACTTTTAAGCCATTTTGGCCATTCCTAACCCATTTTTGCACATCTCTAAGCACTTTTAAACCATTTTTTGTCCATTTCTAACCCATGTTTGCACATCTCTAAGCAATTTTGAATGGCATTTTTGGCCGTTTCTAACCATTTTTGCAAATCCCTAAGCACTTTAAAGCCATTTTTGGCATTTCTAACCCGTTTTTGGAAATCTCTAAGCACTTTAAAGCCATGTTTGGCATTTCGAACCCATTTTTGCACATCTCTAAGCACTTTTAAACCATTTTTGGCCATTTCTAACCCATGCTTGCTCATCTCTAAGCAATTTTGAATGACATTTTTGGCCATTTCTAACCCATTTTTGCCGATCTCTACGAACTTTTAAGCCTTTTTTGGCCTTTTCTATCCCGTCTGCACATCTCTAACAATTTTGAAGCCATTTTTGGCCATTTCTAACTCATGTTTGCTCATCCCTATGCAATTCTGAATTGCATTTTTCGCTGTTTCTATCCCATTTTTGCAGATCTCTACGAACTTTTATGCCTTTTTTGGCCTTTTCTATCCAGTTTGCACATCTCTAACCATTTTGAAGCCATTTTTGGCCATTTCTAACCCTTTTTTTCAAATCTCTAAGCACTTTAAAGCCATTTTTAGCATTTCTAACCCATTTTTGCAAATCTCTAAGCACTTTCAAGCCATTTTTAGCATTTCTAACCCATGTTTGCACATCTCTAAGCAATTTTGAATGGCATTTTTGGACGTTTCTAACCCTTGTTTGCACATCTCTAAGCAATTTTGAATGGCATTTTTGGCCGTTTCTAACCCATTTTTGCAAATCCCTAAGCACTTTAAAGCCTTTTTTGGCTTTTTCTTTCCAGTTTGCACATCTCTACCCATTTCAAAGCCATTTTTGGCCATTTCTAACCCTTTTTTGCTAATGTCTAAGCACTTTAAAGCCATTTTGGCCATTTCTAACCAATTTTTGCAAATCCCAAAGCACTTTAAAGCCATTTTTGGCATTTGTAACCCATGTTTGCACATCTCTAAGCAATTTTGAATGGCATTTTTGGCCGTTTCTATCCCATTTTTGCAGATCTCTAAGCATTTTTAAGACTTTTTTGTCCTTTTCTATGCAGTTTGTGCATCTCTAACCATTTTGAAGCCATTTTTGGCCATTTCTAACCCTTTTTTGCTAATGTCTAAGCACTTTCAAGCCATTTTTAGCATTTCTAACCCATGTTTGCACATCTCGAAGCAATTTTGAATGGCATTTTTGGACGTTTCTAACCCATGTTTGCACATCTCTAAGCAATTTTGAATGGCATTTTTGGCCGTTTCTAACCCATTTTTGCAAATCCCTAAGCACTTTAAAGCCTTTTTTGGCTTTTTCTTTCCAGTTTGCACATCTCTACCCATTTCAAAGCCATTTTTGGCCATTTCTAACCCTTTTTTGCTAATGTCTAAGCACTTTAAAGCCGTTTTGGCAATTTCTAACCAATTTTTGCAAATCCCAAAGCACTTTAAAGCCATTTTTGGCATTTGTAACCCATGTTTGCACATCTCTAAGCAATTTTGAATGGCATTTTTGGCCGTTTCTAACCCATTGTTGCAGATCTCTAAGCATTTTTAAGACTTTTTTGTCCTTTTCTATGCAGTTTGTGCATCTCTAACCATTTTGAAGCCATTTTTGGCCATTTCTAACCCTTTTTTGCACATCTCTAAGCACTTTTAAACCATTTTTTGTCCATTTCTAACCCATGTTTGCACATCTCTAAGCAATTTTGAATGGCATTTTTGGCCGTTTCTAACCATTTTTGCAAATCCCTAAGCACTTTAAAGCCATTTTTGGCATTTCTAACCCATTTTTGGAAATCTCTAAGCACTTTAAAGCCATGTTTGGCATTTCGAACCCATTTTTGCACATCTCTAAGCACTTTTAAACCATTTTTGGCCATTTCTAACCCATTTTTGCCGATCTCTACGAACTTTTAAGCCTTTTTTGGCCTTTTCTATCCCGTCTGCACATCTCTAACAATTTTGAAGCCATTTTTGGCCATTTCTAACTCATGTTTGCTCATCCCTAAGCAATTCTGAATTGCATTTTTCGCTGTTTCTATCCCATTTTTGCAGATCTCTACGAACTTCTATGCCTTTTTTGGCCTTTTCTATCCAGTTTGCACATCTCTAACCATTTTGAAGCCATTTTTGGCCATTTCTAACCCTTTTTTGCAAATCTCTAAGCACTTTAAAGCCATTTTTAGCATTTCTAACCCATTTTTGCAAATCTCTAAGCACTTTCAAGCCATTTTTAGCATTTCTAACCCATGTTTGCACATCTCTAAGCAATTTTGAATGGCATTTTTGGACGTTTCTAACCCTTGTTTGCACATCTCTAAGCAATTTTGAATGGCATTTTTGGCCGTTTCTAACCCATTTTTGCAAATCCCTAAGCACTTTAATGCCATTTTCAGCATTTCTAACTCGTTATTGCACATCTCTATGCACTTTTAAGCCATTTTGGCCATTCCTAACCCATATTTGCACATCTCTAAGCACTTTTAAACCATTTTTTGTCCATTTCTAACCCATGTTTGCACATCTCTAAGCAATTTTGTATGGCATTTTTGGCCGTTTCTAACCCATTGTTGCAGATCTCTAAGCATTTTTAAGACTTTTTTGGCCTTTTCTATCCAGTTTGCACATCTCTAACCATTTTGAAGCCATTTTTGGCCATTTCTAACCCGTTTTTGGAAATCTCTAAGCACTTTAAAGCCATTTTTAGCATTTCTAACCCATGTTTGCACATCTCTAAGCAATTTTGAATGACATTTTTGGACGTTTCTAACCCATGTTTGCACATCTCTAAGCAATTTTGAATGGCATTTTTGGCCATTTCTAACCCTTGTTTGCACATCTCTAAGCAATTTTGAATGGCATTTTTGGCCGTTTCTAACCCATTGTTGCAGATCTCTAAGCATTTTTAAGACTTTTTTGTCCTTTTCTATGCAGTTTGTGCATCTCTAACCATTTTGAAGCCATTTTTGGCCATTTCTAACCCTTTTTTGCAAATCTCTAAGCACTTTAAAGCCATTTTTAGCATTTCTAACCCATTTTTGCAAATCTCTAAGCACTTTCAAGCCATTTTTAGCATTTCTAACCCATGTTTGCACATCTCTAAGCAATTTTGAATGGCATTTTTGGACGTTTCTAACCCTTGTTTGCACATCTCTAAGCAATTTTGAATGGCATTTTTGGCCGTTTCTAACCCATTTTTGCAAATCCCTAAGCACTTTAAAGCCTTTTTTGGCTTTTTCTTTCCAGCTTGCACATCTCTACCCATTTCAAAGCCATTTTTGGCCATTTCTAACCCTTTTTTGCTAATGTCTAAGCACTTTAAAGCCATTTTGGCCATTTCTAACCAATTTTTGCAAATCCCAAAGCACTTTAAAGCCATTTTTGGCATTTGTAACCCATGTTTGCACATCTCTAAGCAATTTTGAATGGCATTTTTGGCCGTTTCTAACCCATTGTTGCAGATCTCTAAGCATTTTTAAGACTTTTTTGTCCTTTTCTATGCAGTTTGTGCATCTCTAACCATTTTGAAGCCATTTTTGGCCATTTCTAACCCTTTTTTGCTAATCTCTAAGCACTTTCAAGCCATTTTTAGCATTTCTAACCCATGATTGCACATCTCGAAGCAATTTTGAATGGCATTTTTGGACGTTTCTAACCCTTGTTTGCACATCTCTAAGCAATTTTGAATGGCATTTTTGGCCGTTTCTAACCATTTTTGCAAATCCCTAAGCACTTTAAAGCCATTTTTGGCATTTCTGACCCGTTTTTGGAAATCTCTAAGCACTTTAAAGCCATGTTTGGCATTTCGAACCCATTTTTGCACATCTCTAAGCACTTTTAAATCATTTTTGGCCATTTCTAACCCATGCTTGCTCATCTCTAAGCAATTTTGAATGACATTTTTGGCCATTTCTAACCCATTTTTGCCGATCTCTAAGAACTTTTAAGCCTTTTTTGGCCTTTTCTATCCCATCTGCACATCTCTAACAATTTTGAAGCCATTTTTGGCCATTTCTAACTCATGTTTGCTCATCCCTAAGCAATTCTGAATTGCATTTTTCGCTGTTTCTAGCCCATTTTTGCAGATCTCTACGAACTTTTATGCCTTTTTTGGCCTTTTCTATCCAGTTTGCACACCTCTAACCATTTTGAAGCCATTTTTGGCCATTTCTAACCCTTTTTTGCAAATCTCTAAGCACTTTAAAGCCATTTTTAGCATTTCTAACCCATTTTTGCAAATCTCTAAGCACTTTCAAGCCATTTTTAGCATTTCTAACCCATGTTTGCACATCTCTAAGCAATTTTGAATGGCATTTTTGGACGTTTCTAACCCTTGTTTGCACATCTCTAAGCAATTTTGAATGGCATTTTTGGCCGTTTCTAACCCATTGTTGCAGATCTCTAAGCATTTTTAAGACTTTTTTGTCCTTTTCTATGCAGTTTGTGCATCTCTAACCATTTTGAAGCCATTTTTGGCCATTTCTAACCCTTTTTTGCTAATGTCTAAGCACTTTCAAGCCATTTTTAGCATTTCTAACCCATGTTTGCACATCTCTAAGCAATTTTGAATGGCATTTTTGGACGTTTCTAACCCTTGTTTGCACATCTCTAAGCAATTTTGAATGGCATTTTTGGCCGTTTCTAACCCATTTTTGCAAATCCCTAAGCACTTTAAAGCCTTTTTTGGCTTTTTCTTTCCAGTTTGCACATCTCTACCCATTTCAAAGCCATTTTTGGCCATTTCTAACCCTTTTTTGCTAATGTCTAAGCACTTTAAAGCCATTTTGGCCATTTCTAACCAATTTTTGCAAATCTCAAAGCACTTTAAAGCCATTTTTGGCATTTGTAACCCATGTTTGCACATCTCTAAGCAATTTTGAATGGCATTTTTGGCCGTTTCTAACCCATTGTTGCAGATCTCTAAGCATTTTTAAGACTTTTTTGTCCTTTTCTATGCAGTTTGTGCATCTCTAACCATTTTGAAGCCATTTTTGGCCATTTCTAACCCTTTTTTGCTAATGTCTAAGCACTTTCAAGCCATTTTTAGCATTTCTAACCCATGTTTGCACATCTCGAAGCAATTTTAAATGGCATTTTTGGACGTTTCCAACCCATGTTTGCACATCTCTGAGCAATTTTGAATGGCATTTTTGGCCGTTTCTAACCCATTTTTGCAAATCCCTAAGCACTTTAAAGCCATTTTCAGCATTTCTAACTCGTTATTGCACATCTCTATGCACTTTTAAGCCATTTTGGCCATTCCTAACCCATTTTTGCACATCTCTAAGCACTTTTAAACCATTTTTTGTCCATTTCTAACCCATGTTTGCACATCTCTAAGCAATTTTGAATGGCATTTTTGGCCGTTTCTAACCATTTTTGCAAATCCCTAAGCACTTTAAAGCCATTTTTGGCATTTCTAACCCGTTTTTGGAAATCTCTAAGCACTTTAAAGCCATGTTTGGCATTTCGAACCCATTTTTGCACATCTCTAAGCACTTTTAAACCATTTTTGGCCATTTCTAACCCATGCTTGCTCATCTCTAAGCAATTTTGAATGACATTTTTGGCCATTTCTAACCCATTTTTGCCGATCTCTACGAACTTTTAAGCCTTTTTTGGCCTTTTCTATCCCGTCTGCACATCTCTAACAATTTTGAAGCCATTTTTGGCCATTTCTAACTCATGTTTGCTCATCCCTATGCAATTCTGAATTGCATTTTTCGCTGTTTCTATCCCATTTTTGCAGATCTCTACGAACTTTTATGCCTTTTTTGGCCTTTTCTATCCAGTTTGCACATCTCTAACCATTTTGAAGCCATTTTTGGCCATTTCTAACCCTTTTTTGCAAATCTCTAAGCACTTTAAAGCCATTTTTAGCATTTCTAACCCATTTTTGCAAATCTCTAAGCACTTTCAAGCCATTTTTAGCATTTCTAACCCATGTTTGCACATCTCTAAGCAATTTTGAATGGCATTTTTGGACGTTTCTAACCCTTGTTTGCACATCTCTAAGCAATTTTGAATGGCATTTTTGGCCGTTTCTAACCCATTTTTGCAAATCCCTAAGCACTTTAAAGCCTTTTTTGGCTTTTTCTTTCCAGTTTGCACATCTCTACCCATTTCAAAGCCATTTTTGGCCATTTCTAACCCTTTTTTGCTAATGTCTAAGCACTTTAAAGCCATTTTGGCCATTTCTAACCAATTTTTGCAAATCCCAAAGCACTTTAAAGCCATTTTTGGCATTTGTAACCCATGTTTGCACATCTCTAAGCAATTTTGAATGGCATTTTTGGCCGTTTCTATCCCATTTTTGCAGATCTCTAAGCATTTTTAAGACTTTTTTGTCCTTTTCTATGCAGTTTGTGCATCTCTAACCATTTTGAAGCCATTTTTGGCCATTTCTAACCCTTTTTTGCTAATCTCTAAGCACTTTCAAGCCATTTTTAGCATTTCTAACCCATGTTTGCACATCTCGAAGCAATTTTGAATGGCATTTTTGGACGTTTCTAACCCATGTTTGCACATCTCTAAGCAATTTTGAATGGCATTTTTGGCCGTTTCTAACCCATTTTTGCAAATCCCTAAGCACTTTAAAGCCTTTTTTGGCTTTTTCTTTCCAGTTTGCACATCTCTACCCATTTCAAAGCCATTTTTGGCCATTTCTAACCCTTTTTTGCTAAAGTCTAAGCACTTTAAAGCCATTTTGGCCATTTCCAACCAATTTTTGCAAATCCCAAAGCACTTTAAAGCCATTTTTGGCATTTGTAACCCATGTTTGCACATCTCTAAGCAATTTTGAATGACATTTTTGGCCATTTCTAACCCATTTTTGCCGATCTCTACGAACTTTTAAGCCTTTTTTGTCCTTTTCTATGCAGTTTGCGCATCTCTAACCATTTTGAAGCCATTTTTGGCCATTTCTAACCCTTTTTTGCACATCTCTAAGCACTTTTAAACCATTTTTTGTCCATTTCTAACCCATGTTTGCACATCTCTAAGCAATTTTGAATGGCATTTTTGGCCGTTTCTAACCATTTTTGCAAATCCCTAAGCACTTTAAAGCCATTTTTGGCATTTCTAACCCGTTTTTGGAAATCTCTAAGCACTTTAAAGCCATGTTTGGCATTTCGAACCCATTTTTGCACATCTCTAAGCACTTTTAAACCATTTTTGGCCATTTCTAACCCATTTTTGCCGATCTCTACGAACTTTTAAGCCTTTTTTGGCCTTTTCTATCCCGTCTGCACATCTCTAACAATTTTGAAGCCATTTTTGGCCATTTCTAACTCATGTTTGCTCATCCCTAAGCAATTCTGAATTGCATTTTTCGCTGTTTCTATCCCATTTTTGCAGATCTCTACGAACTTTTATGCCTTTTTTGGCCTTTTCTATCCAGTTTGCACATCTCTAACCATTTTGAAGCCATTTTTGGCCATTTCTAACCCTTTTTTGCAAATCTCTAAGCACTTTAAAGCCATTTTTAGCATTTCTAACCCATGTTTGCACATCTCTAAGCAATTTTGAATGGCATTTTTGGACGTTTCTAACCCTTGTTTGCACATCTCTAAGCAATTTTGAATGGCATTTTTGGCCGTTTCTAACCCATTTTTGCAAATCCCTAAGCACTTTAAAGCCTTTTTTGGCTTTTTCTTTCCAATTTGCACATCTCTACCCATTTCAAAGCCATTTTTGGCCATTTCTAACCCTTTTTTGCTAATGTCTAAGCACTTTAAAGCCATTTTGGCCATTTCTAACCAATTTTTGCAAATCCCAAAGCACTTTAAAGCCATTTTTGGCATTTGTAACCCATGTTTGCACATCTCTAAGCAATTTTGAATGGCATTTTTGGCCGTTTCTAACCCATTGTTGCAGATCTCTAAGCATTTTTAAGACTTTTTTGTCCTTTTCTATGCAGTTTGTGCATCTCTAACCATTTTGAAGCCATTTTTGGCCATTTCTAACCCTTTTTTGCTAATCTCTAAGCACTTTCAAGCCATTTTTAGCATTTCTAACCCATGTTTGCACATCTCGAAGCAATTTTGAATGGCATTTTTGGACGTTTCTAACCCATGTTTGCACATCTCTAAGCAATTTTGAATGGCATTTTTGGCCGTTTCTAACCCATTTTTGCAAATCACTAAGCACTTTAAAGCCATTTTCAGCATTTCTAACTCGTTATTGCACATCTCTATGCACTTTTAAGCCATTTTGGCCATTCCTAACCCATTTTTGCACATCTCTAAGCACTTTTAAACCGTTTTTTGTCCATTTCTAACCCATGTTTGCACATCTCTAAGCAATTTTGAATGGCATTTTTGGCCGTTTCTAACCATTTTTGCAAATCCCTAAGCACTTTAAAGCCATTTTTGGCATTTCTAACCCGTTTTTGGAAATCTCTAAGCACTTTAAAGCCATGTTTGGCATTTCAAACCCATTTTTGCACATCTCTAAGCACTTTTAAACCATTTTTGGCCATTTCTAACCCATGCTTGCTCATCTCTAAGCAATTTTGAATGACATTTTTGGCCATTTCTAACCCATTTTTGCCGATCTCTACGAACTTTTAAGCCTTTTTTGGCCTTTTCTATCCCGTCTGCACATCTCTAACAATTTTGAAGCCATTTTTGGCCATTTCTAACTCATGTTTGCTCATCCCTAAGCAATTCTGAATTGCATTTTTCGCTGTTTCTATCCCATTTTTGCAGATCTCTACGAACTTTTATGCCTTTTTTGGCCTTTTCTATCCAGTTTGCACATCTCTAACCATTTTGAAGCCATTTTTGGCCATTTCTAACCCTTTTTTGCAAATCTCTAAGCACTTTAAAGCCATTTTTAGCATTTCTAACCCATTTTTGCAAATCTCTAAGCACTTTCAAGCCATTTTTAGCATTTCTAACCCATGTTTGCACATCTCTAAGCAATTTTGAATGGCATTTTTGGACGTTTCTAACCCTTGTTTGCACATCTCTAAGCAATTTTGAATGGCATTTTTGGCCGTTTCTAACCCATTTTTGCAAATCACTAAGCACTTTAAAGCCATTTTCAGCATTTCTAACTCGTTATTGCACATCTCTATGCACTTTTAAGCCATTTTGGCCATTCCTAACCCATTTTTGCACATCTCTAAGCACTTTTAAACCATTTTTTGTCCATTTCTAACCCATGTTTGCACATCTCTAAGCAATTTTGAATGGCATTTTTGGCCGTTTCTAACCATTTTTGCAAATCCCTAAGCACTTTAAAGCCATTTTTGGCATTTCTAACCCGTTTTTGGAAATCTCTAAGCACTTTAAAGCCATGTTTGGCATTTCGAACCCATTTTTGCACATCTCTAAGCACTTTTAAACCATTTTTGGCCATTTCTAACCCATGCTTGCTCATCTCTAAGCAATTTTGAATGACATTTTTGGCCATTTCTAACCCATTTTTGCCGATCTCTACGAACTTTTAAGCCTTTTTTGGCCTTTTCTATCCCGTCTGCACATCTCTAACAATTTTGAAGCCATTTTTGGCCATTTCTAACTCATGTTTGCTCATCCCTAAGCAATTCTGAATTGCATTTTTCGCTGTTTCTATCCCATTTTTGCAGATCTCTACGAACTTTTATGCCTCTTTTGGCCTTTTCTATCCAGTTTGCACATCTCTAACCATTTTGAAGCCATTTTTGGCCATTTCTAACCCTTTTTTGCAAATCTCTAAGCAACTTAAAGCCATTTTTAGCTTTTCTAACCCATGTTTGCAAATCTCTAAGCACTTTCAAGCCATTTTTAGCATTTCTAACCCATGTTTGCACATCTCTAAGCAATTTTGAATGACATTTTTGGCCATTTCTAACCCATTTTTGCCGATCTCTACGAACTTTTAAGCCTTTTTTGGCCTTTTCTATCCCGTCTGCACATCTCTAACAATTATGAAGCCATTTTTGGCCATTGCTAACTCATGTTTGCTCATCCCTAAGCAATTCTGAATTGCATTTTTCGCTGTTTCTAACCCATTTTTGCAGATCTCTACGAACTTTTATGCCTTTTTTGGCCTTTTCTATCCAGTTTGTACACCTCTAACCATTTTGAAGCCATTTTTGGCCATTTCTAACCTTTTTTTGCAAATCTCTAAGCACTTTAAAGCCATTTTTAGCATTTCTAACCCATTTTTGCAAATCTCTAAGCACTTTCAAGCCATTTTTAGCATTTCTAACCCATGTTTGCACATCTCGAAGCAATTTTGAATGGCATTTTTGGACGTTTCTAACCCATGTTTGCACATCTCTAAGCAATTTTGAATGGCATTTTTGGCCGTTTCTAACCCATTTTTGCAAATCCCTAAGCACTTTAAAGCCTTTTTTGGCTTTTTCTTTCCAGTTTGCACATCTCTACCCATTTCAAAGCCATTTTTGGCCATTTCTAACCCTTTTTTGCTAATGTCTAAGCACTTTAAAGCCATTTTGGCCATTTCTAACCAATTTTTGCAAATCCCAAAGCACTTTAAAGCCATTTTTGGCATTTGTAACCCATGTTTGCACATCTCTAAGCAATTTTGAATGGCATTTTTGGCCGTTTCTAACCCATTGTTGCAGATCTCTAAGCATTTTTAAGACTTTTTTGTCCTTTTCTATGCAGTTTGTGCATCTCTAACCATTTTGAAGCCATTTTTGGCCATTTCTAACCCTTTTTTGCTAATCTCTAAGCACTTTCAAGCCATTTTTAGCATTTCTAACCCATGTTTGCACATCTCGAAGCAATTTTGAATGGCATTTTTGGACGTTTCTAACCCATGTTTGCACATCTCTAAGCAATTTTGAATGGCATTTTTGGCCGTTTCTAACCCATTTTTGCAAATCCCTAAGCACTTTAAAGCCATTTTCAGCATTTCTAACTCGTTATTGCACATCTCTATGCACTTTTAAGCCATTTTGGCCATTCCTAACCCATTTTTGCAAATCCCTAAGCACTTTAAAGCCATTTTTAGCATTTCTAACCCATATTTGCACATCTCTAAGCAATTTTGAATGGCATTTTTGGCCGTTTCTAACCATTTTTGCAAATCCCTAAGCACTTTAAAGCCATTTTTGGCATTTCTAACCCGTTTTTGGATATCTCTAAGCACTTTAAAGCCATGTTTGGCATTTCGAACCCATTTTTGCACATCTCTAAGCACTTTTAAACCATTTTTGGCCATTTCTAACCCATGCTTGCTCATCTCTAAGCAATTTTGAATGACATTTTTGGCCATTTCTAACCCATTTTTGCCGATCTCTACGAACTTTTAAGCCTTTTTTGGCCTTTTCTATCCCGTCTGCACATCTCTAACAATTTTGAAGCCATTTTTGGCCATTTCTAACTCATGTTTGCTCTTCCCTAAGCAATTCTGAATTGCATTTTTCGCTGTTTCTATCCCATTTTTGCAGATCTCTACGAACTTTTATGCCTTTTTTGGCCTTTTCTATCCAGTTTGCACATCTCTAACCATTTTGAAGCCATTTTTGGCCATTTCTAACTCTTTTCTGCAAATCTCTAAGCACCTTAAAGCCATTTTTAGCATTTCTAACCCATGTTTGCAAATCTCTAAGCACTTTCAAGCCATTTTTAGCATTTCTAACCCATGTTTGCACATCTCTAAGCAATTTTGAATGACATTTTTGGCCATTTCTAACCCATTTTTGCCGATCTCTACGAACTTTTAAGCCTTTTTTGGCCTTTTATATCCCGTCTGCACATCTCTAACAATTATGAAGCCATTTTTGGCCATTGCTAACTCATGTTTGCTCATCCCTAAGCAATTCTGAATTGCATTTTTCGCTGTTTCTAACCCATTTTTGCAGATCTCTACGAACTTTTATGCCTTTTTTGGCCTTTTCTATCCAGTTTGTACACCTCTAACCATTTTGAAGCCATTTTTGGCCATTTCTAACCTTTTTTTGCAAATCTCTAAGCACTTTAAAGCCATTTTTAGCATTTCTAACCCTTTTTTGCAAATCCCAAAGCACTTTAAAGCCATTTTTAGCATTTCTAACCCATGTTTGCACATCTCGAAGCAATTTTGAATGGCATTTTTGGCCGTTTCTAACCCTTGTTTGCACATCTCTAAGCAATTTTGAATGGCATTTTTGGCCGTTTCTAACCCATTTTTGCAAATCCCTAAGCACTTTAAAGCCTTTTTTGGCTTTTTCTTTCCAGTTTGCACATCTCTACCCATTTCAAAGCCATTTTTGGCCATTTCTAACCCTTTTTTTGCTAATGTCTAAGCACTTTAAAGCCATTTTGGCAATTTCTAACCAATTTTTGCAAATCTCAAAGCACTTTAAAGCCATTTTTGGCATTTGTAACCCATGTTTGCACATCTCTAAGCAATTTTGAATGGCATTTTTGGCCGTTTCTAACCCATTGTTGCAGATCTCTAAGCATTTTTAAGACTTTTTTGTCCTTTTCTATGCAGTTTGTGCATCTCTAACCATTTTGAAGCCATTTTTGGCCATTTCTAACCCTTTTTTGCTAATGTCTAAGCACTTTCAAGCCATTTTTAGCATTTCTAACCCATGTTTGCACATCTCGAAGCAATTTTGAATGGCATTTTTGGACGTTTCCAACCCATGTTTGCACATCTCTGAGCAATTTTGAATGGCATTTTTGGCCGTTTCTAACCCATTTTTGCAAATCCCTAAGCACTTTAAAGCCATTTTCAGCATTTCTAACTCGTTATTGCACATCTCTATGCACTTTTAAGCCATTTTGGCCATTCCTAACCCATTTTTGCACATCTCTAAGCACTTTTAAACCATTTTTTGTCCATTTCTAACCCATGTTTGCACATCTCTAAGCAATTTTGAATGGCATTTTTGGCCGTTTCTAACCATTTTTGCAAATCCCTAAGCACTTTAAAGCCATTTTTGGCATTTCTAACCCGTTTTTGGAAATCTCTAAGCACTTTAAAGCCATGTTTGGCATTTCGAACCCATTTTTGCACATCTCTAAGCACTTTTAAACCATTTTTGGCCATTTCTAACCCATGCTTGCTCATCTCTAAGCAATTTTGAATGACATTTTTGGCCATTTCTAACCCATTTTTGCCGATCTCTACGAACTTTTAAGCCTTTTTTGGCCTTTTCTATCCCGTCTGCACATCTCTAACAATTTTGAAGCCATTTTTGGCCATTTCTAACTCATGTTTGCTCATCCCTATGCAATTCTGAATTGCATTTTTCGCTGTTTCTATCCCATTTTTGCAGATCTCTACGAACTTTTATGCCTTTTTTGGCCTTTTCTATCCAGTTTGCACATCTCTAACCATTTTGAAGCCATTTTTGGCCATTTCTAACCCTTTTTTTCAAATCTCTAAGCACTTTAAAGCCATTTTTAGCATTTCTAACCCATTTTTGCAAATCTCTAAGCACTTTCAAGCCATTTTTAGCATTTCTAACCCATGTTTGCACATCTCTAAGCAATTTTGAATGGCATTTTTGGACGTTTCTAACCCTTGTTTGCACATCTCTAAGCAATTTTGAATGGCATTTTTGGCCGTTTCTAACCCATTTTTGCAAATCCCTAAGCACTTTAAAGCCTTTTTTGGCTTTTTCTTTCCAGTTTGCACATCTCTACCCATTTCAAAGCCATTTTTGGCCATTTCTAACCCTTTTTTGCTAATGTCTAAGCACTTTAAAGCCATTTTGGCCATTTCTAACCAATTTTTGCAAATCCCAAAGCACTTTAAAGCCATTTTTGGCATTTGTAACCCATGTTTGCACATCTCTAAGCAATTTTGAATGGCATTTTTGGCCGTTTCTATCCCATTTTTGCAGATCTCTAAGCATTTTTAAGACTTTTTTGTCCTTTTCTATGCAGTTTGTGCATCTCTAACCATTTTGAAGCCATTTTTGGCCATTTCTAACCCTTTTTTGCTAATGTCTAAGCACTTTCAAGCCATTTTTAGCATTTCTAACCCATGTTTGCACATCTCGAAGCAATTTTGAATGGCATTTTTGGACGTTTCTAACCCATGTTTGCACATCTCTAAGCAATTTTGAATGGCATTTTTGGCCGTTTCTAACCCATTTTTGCAAATCCCTAAGCACTTTAAAGCCTTTTTTGGCTTTTTCTTTCCAGTTTGCACATCTCTACCCATTTCAAAGCCATTTTTGGCCATTTCTAACCCTTTTTTGCTAATGTCTAAGCACTTTAAAGCCGTTTTGGCAATTTCTAACCAATTTTTGCAAATCCCAAAGCACTTTAAAGCCATTTTTGGCATTTGTAACCCATGTTTGCACATCTCTAAGCAATTTTGAATGGCATTTTTGGCCGTTTCTAACCCATTGTTGCAGATCTCTAAGCATTTTTAAGACTTTTTTGTCCTTTTCTATGCAGTTTGTGCATCTCTAACCATTTTGAAGCCATTTTTGGCCATTTCTAACCCTTTTTTGCACATCTCTAAGCACTT